>NC_073694.1:81871289-82060396 GCF_029784165.1 Wyeomyia smithii
TTGTCATTTCATTTTTTATTTTCCTGTTCACATCATTGAATAAATAAAAAATATAACCAATGATACAGTATTTTATTTTGTTCTCAGAAGTTTGATGATCAGCCTTTCTAGCCTAAAACTAAATTTTCTAAATTCACCGTACTTGACAAAAACATATATTGAAAATACGATTCCTAATACACTTGACAACGTATCTTTGCAGAAGCTTTTCATAGTTTAAACTATTAAAAATACATTGGTATATGAGTTTTATAAAGCTTTAAACTATTAAAAATACATTGGTATATGAGTTTTATAAATTTTTATAAGGTATCTTTTAATTGAAATGCATTTAAATGAAATGAAATTGCTTCCAATCAGCAAAGCGTTATTCAACGATTTAGAAAACTTATAGAATGTGCAACAAGTATTTTAAAAATCAGTTTCAATCTTGATCCGAATTTGTATCATAAACTAAGGTTTCATCTGAACAATGTCCGTATTAATTTCAATTTCCTTATAATAGTCTTCATGAGTCATGCCTATAGCCAGATACCTACCTCACTTTGCTATTGTATGAAATTCACTTGCCTTCGGCGCAACAATACCTACAACACCTTGCTTCGGTTTATCGTCGTCATGCAGTTGAAAGTGAATTTGGAAGCATCAAGCGCCGAGCAATGTGCTCGACATTTTTTGTGTCGCTGCCGTCTTGAACCCAAAATTCGAACAGTTCATTCCGAAGTGACGAATACCAACAACACGCAGGGAAGCAATGCACCGGAGCGTACCAAGAGAAAGACGATTTTTGTGTTAACTGCGAGAGAAGGATCGGTGTGAAACGAAGCAGGTATTCAATTGGGCCGAAGTCGAAGTTATATTGCATCATCGTCGCTTGAAGATTCACTCATGAAGGTGACGATTCAAAGGTCTGATGTGAATATAGTGCTTTTTTCATAAAGTTCTTAAACAAGAATATTTTGTTGTTGTATTTATATAATCTATGTACAATTACCTACTATTTTGTGCCAGTTCCACATTTGAATATTAAGTCTATACATAAAGTGTTGAATCATTTCATAGACAATCCACGAGACAGTTGCGATTAGCTGATTTCAGTTTGTTTTCAACTTTTGACGGCCTCAGGTATGTACGAACGGTTGCAACTTGGATGCAATCCGGATCGAAAAGCATGAGAAACCGATCAGTTGCTCTAGTATTGCGAGCGGCAATCCTTTCAGAGATGCCAGATGTTTTTGAAAAATGTCTGTAACTGCTCGAAAAACCGAAAAAACGTGCTCGAAATCTGAAAAAAATCTATCCGTAATCCGAAAAAATTTCGCTCGCGCAAGCAAAAGTCTGCAAAAATCTGTACACATTGTAAGAAAATCTAAGCAAATATAAGGAGACTTTGACAAAAATCTGCAGAAACCGTGGAAAAACTGCAAATATCTGCAAATCAATAAATACCTGCACACGGACTTCAAAAATCTGCGTTTTGCAGACAAATCTGCACATTTGGTATCACTGAATCCTTTACACAACAATGCTGCATTGATTTTGTACACAGAAAACAAAATCTACACAACCGGAGAGTACAAACTAACTGAAATGATGTAAACCTTATACAACTTACGTGTTGGCTAGTTTTGCAATGCTATCGCTGAATCATTTCAACATAATTTATTTTAAACATGCTTTTACCCAATGATGGTGATTCGACAAAAAGTCCACATTGAGTAGTTTGAACCCAATATTGGATAAAAAATCAAACTGGTTGAAAATTCATAACCCGCGTGATGAAATTGATTTCGCGAAAGTGGCCGAGTTTTCTGTGATATTGGTAGTTTTGATTTTAAATTGGTGATGTTAAGTGAAGAACGTGCTTTTGTGCTTCTGTTTTTTAATAAAAGCCGCCAATTAAGAAGAAGATTAAAATTGCATTGTGAGAATGGTCCTAGGAACGGAGGCACTCATAGGGGAAATTAATGAAGCCAGTTACACCAAATTAGGAGGTACATAAATAGGTTTTGAGATAGTTTTTGTAGATTTTTTTCAATGATCCGCTTTTTTCAACTAATATTAATTCATTCGAATGTAATTAGCTGAACTCTACCCAAGGCATAGTTTAAAAGATTGAACTAAACGTTGGGTATTTTTGACGTATTATTACAGCTACTCAAAATTGGCTTCCTGCACGGAACGACGCCGTTGAGTGAAATCGACATGAAAATGAGTACTTTTCGTTTTCCGTGTAAATAACTATTTGACAGTTCCTTAGGGACCATCCATTAATGATGTCACGTATTTCGAGGGTGAGAGGGGGTTTCGATTATTGTGACATATTGTGATACATGGGGGAGGGGGGTTAGCTTAAGTGTGACATCACATTTCAACTCAAAAAAAAACAAAGAAGACACATGCCTATACCATAGAGTTCGACCTAGAATTATTCATGATACTTGAATCATTCGTGCATTGTTCTACCACATACATAAGACATACGTAACACTGGCGATTTTTTTGGTGCACGTTGCCCCACAGTACCCCGTACTTTCCCCTGTCAAACTGCTCGACGAAAAATGAGCGTAATGAATATTCTTCTTCTCGTTTCTACGCGAGCCTCAAACAAAAAACGATAAGAACCTGTCAAAAAGTTGTTTACACTTTATTTATTAATGTTGTCCAATCCTGTCTAATCCAGAGTTGCCAATGTTCCAGTTTAAACTGGATTCTTCCAGTTTTTTTCAAGTGATCCAGTCAAACAGTTTAATCCCAAAATCTTCCAGCTTTTTTGTATATCAACCAGTTTTATCCAGATTTTTTGGACACTCAAGCTCCGATTGGTTTGGAAATATTTTAAAAACCTAAATTTTGTGGTTTGATAAGCCATTGTAGCAATTCTTAACAGCATTTTCAGTGTTGCATCTTCTCGCACGAAACACGGCCTACTTTATTTTCTTGATTTTGCGATAAACTGGTTGCGCAATTTCGAATTTTATTCCTGTGAATGAAATTTTTTAGTCTACAATGTTAACAAAATGTAAGCTCGAAGTTGCTGTATTTAAAATTTATATTGGATTCAATAACCATTACAGAGAAGCTCTCTGACAATTTATTTTTTTGGTATTTTTTATATTTATATGGTTTTCCAGTTTTTTCTTCAGCATTCTTCCAGTTTAATTAAAAATTGTATTGGCAACTCTGGTCTAATCCATCTTACCGAATTGATTACAAAAGTTTTCTCGTCATACTTTCCAAGGATTTAAAAATTTGAATAAGTTCTTCTGTACTTAACGGTTTGAAATAAAAATGAAGATCTTGACTCCAGTGGAAGTGGAGGCGGCAAGCAGGACAAGCATTATCGAATCAACCGACCAGTCATCATTCAAAGCCTATCGGCTGTCGGAATCCAAAACTAGAACGATTAGAGGGATGTGTTAATTTGATTGTTTGTTAAACTATTGACTGACAAGGAGGGAACATTTTTTCGAGAAGGTAATGATATTTGTATTCGATATTTAAAATGTATGTCTTATTCTACTCTTGCAGATCGGTTACCGGTGTACTTACAGTTTATCGACAGTATTTGACAAATTATAAACCATGCACAGGAGCGTTGAAATTCAACAAATGTCTTTAGAACTGCGGAATTCATCTGGCTATATTATTAATAGTAACTAAACAAACAAGTTACTTACAGGAACATTTGAGCGTTTCATATTTTTGATCAGATTAGTTTTATTGATAAGGATACTTTTGAATGATTTTCCAAACTGGTTTGTTTTTTTTTTTACTGCGAATAAACAGAATGAGTTTTCTTTTTCATATAATTTTTTCGTTTTTACTCAAGATATATGATAAGTTATTAGATTAGATAAGTATTAGGTGTTTCCATGAATGGTTATAATTACAATTGCATGTTAACCCTGGAACAATCCTATTTTATTGGAAAATTGACGCCTGACTTTTAAATCATTGAAAGTGCCAGTTTTTGTCTATAAATTTCCAATGAGTGTTAATTACGATATTGACACAGAATTTAGTTGTTAAAAAAATGAGAACTGATTCGCATTATTTAGAAAAAATTAGAGCAAGGTCACTAACAGCGAAGAGTCAAATTGACGCAGACTATCTTTCTGGGATTAATAACTAGTATAATAGCAAACAAACCCCACCAAATAGTCGATAATCAATCGGCTTCCATTGAGGACGTACACTTCACTGGCACAAAAACATTAAGCATTGCCAGGTATGTGAGCCGCTGTGGAACAGAGTGGTCTATGTGCCATCGAGCAAATTTTTGAGAGAAGAAATTTTCAATTTTAATTTAAGGAGTAAATGAAGTAATGAAGATAGAAAATTAAACTAACTGAAAATATGATTGTAGAAACTACGAAAAATATAGTTCAGCAGGTGGGACACGAACCCACAACTTCCAATCTCCGGTCAGATGTGTTCCCGTTACACCACCGCAGAACGTTAAAAACGTAGTTCTAGAATCGAGTTTTGTATCGCTTATCCAATTCTCGCACTTCGTACATTTACTCAGTAGAGACTATTATTTATAGCTGGCTATTGTTTCAACACCCTCAGTGGAAGTTGGAATGACTTCTCAGTGTGAGAGATAGAAACGTGCCAGTAAGTTGCCATCTCTACCAGCAGCAACATCGACTTGCGTCACAAACATTTTAACTTTTCTTTTTTTTCGACTCTAAGCAAAGTCATGCTATTTTTAATTTTAATTTAAGGAGTAAATGTAGTAATGAAGATAGAAAATTAAACTAACTGAAAATATGATTGTAGAAACTACGAAAAATATAGTTCAGCAGGTGGGACACGAACCCACAACTTCCAATCTCCGGTCAGATGTGTTCCCGTTACACCACCGCAGAACGTTAAAGACGTAGTTCTAGAATCGAGTTTTGTATCGCTTATCCAATTCTCGCACTTCGTACATTTACTCAGTAGAGACTATTATTTATAGCTGGCTATTGTTTCAACACCCTCAGTGGAAGTTGGAATGACTTCTCAGTGTGAGAGATAGAAACGTGCCAGTAAGTTGCCATCTCTACCAGCAGCAACATCGACTTGCGTCACAAACATTTTTACTTTTCTTTTTTTTCGACTCTAAGCAAAGTCATGCTATTTTTAATTTTAATTTAAGGAGTAAATGTAGTAATGAAGATAGAAAATTAAACTAACTGAAAATATGATTGTAGAAACTACGAAAAATATAGTTCAGCAGGTGGGACACGAACCCACAACTTCCAATCTCCGGTCAGATGTGTTCCCGTTACACCACCGCAGAACGTTAAAGACGTAGTTCTAGAATCGAGTTTTGTATCGCTTATCCAATTCTCGCACTTCGTACATATACTCAGTAGAGACTATTATTTATAGCTGGCTATTGTTTCAACACCCTCAGTGGAAGTTGGAATGACTTCTCAGTGTGAGAGATAGAAACGTGCCAGTAAGTTGCCATCTCTACCAGCAGCAACATCGACTTGCGTCACAAACATTTTTACTTTTCTTTTTTTTCGACTCTAAGCAAAGTCATGCTATTTTTAATTTTAATTTAAGGAGTAAATGTAGTAATGAAGATAGAAAATTAAACTAACTGAAAATATGATTGTAGAAACTTCGAAAAATATAGTTCAGCAGGTGGGAGAAAACGATTTATCTCGTTCAAAATCGCATACTACATGATACACATAACATGTCCATGTCACAGTAGACATTGAATGTAATGTATCATGTTACAAATTACATGTTACTGAAAATGTTACTTATTCATGTTATATCACATATAACATGTTACAATTCACATGAGGCATGTTACGTATTACATATCACATGTAACATGTTATATGTTACATAGCACATGATGTTATACCGACCTATGTACATAGACTACTCTGTTCCGAAAAAAATGGCTATTCTGTTTCAGACGAAATTTCAACATGGTTTAAATCAGCTTTAAAGTATGTTTTTTTTAAATTTTTTTAATCGCCCAAGTACAGTTTTTGAGTAAATGTGATGATTGCAAAAAACTCATTTTTGGAAAAAATGATTTATTGGCCACTCTTTTCCGCAACGGCTCATGTTATAGTATGTTCCTGACGTTTCAAAGTTAATTTTTGCATAATAAAACCGGCACAAACCCAGTGGAATGAAGAAATTCGCTATTAGAAGCGCGTATGCTTCAATTGGAACACCCAGGTGAACATGCGTCACCAGTGAACGACGATTTCGGAGAGTTTCAAGCTAAATTAAATATTCATATATACATGTACTTATCAGCAGACATATACACGCATAGTCGGCTCTTTTTTGTAATAGGGCCCATTTTTAAACTAGAAGGTTGCTATATTTGAATTGATGTGATATATTGACAACATATCAAAAAAGATTTCATTCGAATGAAAAAAAAATCTATTGAAAATTAAGTTTCGTGGAGTAAACATTATTTATCATTTGCACATTTTTTTCACGAATACAAACTCGCTTTTGCAACAGCCATCAGAGAACCAGCTGATTGGCACACGTAATCACTCTCCCTGCAAGATCATGGTGGGTATAACAATCTGAATGCATTTGAAATTACTCATCGTTAACTGCCATTGCCAAATCGTCTTCCCATCTGAGTTGTCGATAGTGTTGAAAATCCTGCAGAATTCTAGAAAATAAACAAGAATGAAATAAAGACAATTGAACACAAATTATGAAACTACCGGATGTGCGTTTTTCTGTTGAGAATACGATGAACTTCGTGGATCGTTCGAGTTCGTGGATCAATCATTTTTATATATTATCATTTCTTCCTGAAGCTTCACATGCTCGAGAGCCTCTTCGCGGCTATCGAATTTTTATACGCTAATGAAAATCTTTAAGCCCCATTCATGTATTAGCACAGAGTCCAAAAATTCTGTATGCTGCAAAAAATACAAAAAAAAATAAAAAAATATACAAAATATATGTGTGAAAAAGAGAACATTGATTCATACCATTCCTTTTTCTTGTTCCGTTAGTAATTCATTTTCTAAATAAAGACTCATGCGATATTGCTGCTCATCAGTGAATATGTTCGATATTTGGTACCATTTCAATATATTTTCAATTTTTGATAAATGTCGCCCATACTTGATATATTTATCAAACAACGTTCGAAGCTCAAACTTGTACTTTTCGTACGTACTTGCAATAAAATCTATTGAAAGATCATGACAATCTCTGAAAAAAATAAGTAATAAAAACATGCTTTTTGTTGATTTGAGCTAATTTAACCGACGAGTAACGATTTTTTTTCCCCGATCAGGAAATGTGGCCACAAGCTCTTCGAGTAACTGGATGCTCTTCCTTGTTTGCTCCATATTTGCATCGTCATTACCACCATTTGACGAACCAGCACGTGCAAATATGCCTTCTTGCAGACGAGTTTCCTTTCTTGTTACATTCTTCGATTTTTTGTAGGTGATTTTCGCTTTGTTATCCGGGTTAAAACCTTTTGTCGAATTCGTACTTTGGGAGTTCGTGTTTTAGAGCTGCGTTTTCTATTGTTCGGAGGTAATTGCATTCGTCTTGCTTTACCAAGTTGTCTAAACCGTCTCGCTATTCTGTTATTTATTGAACATTGCATTTTGCGAACTTGCCCATTGATGAGAGTATTGAGAATGCAGTTTATTAATTTTTCATAACATTTTGAACAAACAATCTCACTGTCCTGTTGTATATATTCTCTGAGCCGTGCCTTAACAGAGAATCGGCTTTCACGAAATAGGTCGTAAAACTTTTCTTTAAAAATGAGGAACAATTGTAGTCCAATATCACGGGCAACTTTATTAGGGAATTGAAATAGTTTCGAATAACGTTTCATTCGGCAAAATATATAGCTTTCGTCTAGCTCGTTTTTATCCAGCATTATCATATTTTGACGGCATCGAGTATGCACGAGCTTATAAACCGCATGACCAACGATGTACACGACGGCATTTACTTCAGCTGCATCTAGAGGTTCTATGTTTCCAAAATCAATCGGCACGAATAAACGCATGGAACAATTCTCACTTCCTGGGCATTCCAGAGGATCTTTTTCAGAGTCCACGGTACTTTGACTTTCTATCATATTCTTCGAATTGTCGCCTTCACAGTTAGCGTTTTCAACAGCTCGTAGGCCATTAAAAATACTACAATACTTTAGTGCTGCTGCGAAATGCAAAGCGTTGGGAGAATCATTAGATCCACAAGCCCGTCTTATATTGGAAAATTGGTTCTCGAGCGGATCCTGGCAAAGATTCATTGTGCATATGTAGGAAACTCCATATTCTTTGCTTAAATTTTTCCAAAGCATAGAAAGCGCTTTTATATTTTGCAGATATCCATTTAGGCATGGTGGGAATCGTTGTGCTTTTGTCAATGTGTTAGCACATTCGGCTGCTTGTGCTGCATCGAAACAGTAGTTAGGTACAAATTGGAGATTTTTGATTAGTTTTTCCATTTTGTTCAGAAAATCCCAATGATCACTATTTTCAGCTATTGCAGCACGCAACGGCTGTAAGAAAAACTGTTTAAATTTTCCATCTAATTCAAGAGTATTTTCCATTTCAAACATAAAAACAGAAGAATGAACACTAAAACCAGACAAAGAAAGTCAACTGTATACTATATAAAGAATATTCATGAATGAAAAGGATATCATGAATTGACAATTAAATAAAATAAATAATAGCTGCAAAGAAAAGAGATAACATTCAACAGTAATTAATCATAACCTTTGAAAATTGTAAATTAACATTAGGATTTAAACCATTTCGCTAGTCGGTCATTTAAAAAGCATAATTTTGAAAAACTTTGTATGACGAACTTGAAGTCCTTAGGTAGAAATACAGCAGACTAAAACACCGGAGCTGTGAGCAGTGATGGAAACGAAACGAATATGATGCAATCGTCGTTTATTAATCAGATGTGCATTTCACGAAGTATACAGGCCGAGACTAAACTTGAATCCTCTCAACCCATAATGAAATGATGATATGGTACATAGGTTACTGGGAGAAAACAAACACATGACTAGGCTACATCAGCTCTGAGAAGCGATTCGATTCTTGCGTTTGTCTCTCCATAGGCCGAGTTAGGGGAAGAAATGATAGCAACAGGAGAATATCATGTCGCCTGAACAGCAGCAGAGGTGTGGTGCGGTGAGAGGGAAAGTGTGGGGGAAGGGAGTACTTCGGCAGCGGTTGAGTTTAAGCGAGAGTATGAGACCATACACTGTCATATTCTTTCTTTTTCCGACAAAAAAATCATCTTCATGAGTCTAAAGAATAAGGATATAACAAGATTTGATCGCTCTTTGTAACAGAGACGAATTACTTCCTATATCGAGTTGTGCACATTGAGAACCACGTGTTGTGGTGTACACTAATGAAAAGAAATATATCGTAAAGAGGAAAGCAAAGAGAGTGCACCAGCACCGATACTTTGTTTTTCGCATACTGACGACGATTTCAACGCATCATAGGCCTGTTTTATATGTATTCATTAGTCGCTAGAGGTGATTTTTTTCCTTCGCTGGCTGTGAGTGCGTGCACATTCTCAGCAAATTATCACACAGCTCCAGTGTTTGTGTCTGTTGTGTACTACCTCAGATTTTCAAGCCCGTCATACAACATTGTTCAAAACTGTGCTTTTTGATGTCGGTCTGTTAAAAAATGACCACGAATAATAAATATATCCTTAACCTAACTATAGAACCACATACAAAAAGAGGAAAATTAAAATAAACATGTTTCATTTACGAACCTTGGCCGAGTTAAACTTGAACCGAGAGTTGAAAACATCAAAGAGTTGGTCGAAAAGCTCTATAAATAAAGCAGTTGGTAACACCTCTTTCTCCAAACATTGCAATTCAGCGTATGTGTTGATAGCTTTAGCAGTGGTTCCACTAAGGGTTTGCGTTGCTAGCTTGACATTCATCTTTGAAAACGCAGGAAGCTCGACCGCTTTTTGAGTAAGCTTCGGAACTAATCGAGGCATTTTTGAAATATCCATTTTGTACAGTTCACGTATGTGTTGGAAAGAAACTATTTCGTCCTGGAAAAGTACATTCTTGTTGAATAAATTGTTTCGTAGCGACTTGAACAAGTGCGGAGCGTCGAAAAAAAACAATACGGGATGGCCATCTATATCGAACATTGGTTTATCAACTGTAACGCCTATTGCCCTAGCAGTCATTACATTGGTCGGATGTTGATCCATCACTACGCCAACCGGTATAAATCCTATTTTAAACATAGTTCTCACAGCTTCTTCAATTATTTCAATTTGCGAGAAAGTATCCGAAGGTCTGAAAAAAAAGAGCATTATAATAGATTTTTTCATTGTAATGTAGGAATGATCTATTCCAGCGGTTCTCAACCTTTTATGTCCGCGTACCCCTTGGCGATATTTTTCAAATCAATTGTATCCCCTGGCTAAGAAATGTTCTCACAGAGTGAAAAAGAGAATGATAGGTCATGTTGTGGTAGCCTAGTTCAGGTTTCAAACTGAACTATGGTTTATTTGATTGCTACAATCATGTTTTAAGAGCAATTGGACAACAAATGAAGTATTATAAAAAATGTTTTGTTCGCCGTTACTGATTTTTCGTTCGCGTACCCCCTGAAGGCTGTCGCGTACTCCAGGTTGAGAATCGCTGATCTAATCGAAAATTGCGGGGTATAGTTATAAAATTGTGTGGTAAACAAGATATTATAAACTAATACATACTTTTTTTTAAGGGGGGGGGGGTAGTTTTTGAATTCACTTATTGTGCTCTGCCACAAACAGTGACATATCAACACTATCACATATATTTAAAATTTTATTATATTAATAAAGTGTGATTGTTTCAGTGAATATACGCAAATTTTATACCTGCTTCAGTCAACAAAACAAAACCTAAACTTAAATAATCCTATGGAGTTCATTCATACAAGACCGGGGAGGACGCTTTTGAATAATTTTCAAAAGCTTATTCTGAATCCTTTGAAGCATAATTTTCCTAATTGCAGGTAGGGCTGCATATAACAAGTGTGGTCTAAATATTTGTTTGTAAATTAAGTCATTCTTGAAACAATATCAAGAATTCCTTCTAATAAGAGGATATGAACATTTTATATACTCATTGCACTTTGATTGGATGTTCTTTGGATGTTTTGAGGTAAGATCTCAGACGTCCACGTAAGAACAATATTGGTCAGAAATTTCATGGAAATTTTAAAATAGAAATACGTTATAAATCACTCGTACACTAGCGCCGCATCAACTTGATCAGATCGATTAAAGGCCACACCGGTTATTTTAACAACATGATAATTGACAACATGAAACTCTTGGCTAATGCATAAATAATATTAATTGTGTTTTTGATGGCAAACACGCATTACTTTCACCGCTTTTCAGTTTTGCGGAACAATGTTCAGTTCAAGAAAAATGTCAAACAAGTTCAATACTCAGGGTCAGGTAAATTCTTCGACAAATTGAATTTTGGATAGAAATCCAATCCTGTAGCATCGTTGTTGTACGAAAAAAATCCGACATCGAAAACGGAGTCTCTTCCGCAGTTATTAAAGTGCCCCTAGATCATATACTGTGTGCTGTTATTGAAGAACAGCTCTGCTTCATGAATACGAATATATTTAACAAATACAGTCGAATCCCTTTATAGCAACATTGCAAGGGACTGTCGTTGAAGCGAAATGTCGCAATAATACGAATAATATTTGTATATGTAGAACAAAAGGTACCGTTGAGAATATTGTTGCAGATTCAGCAATGTACTGTACTATTGTCGCAATAAAGAATGACAAGTATGAGTTTTGGTATGCCACTATAGAGAAAGGTCATAATAGCGAAATGTCGCAATAAAACTAATACACTAAAGTCGCTTTTTACGCGGGGGATACGTGCCGCGTAAATTCCGGAATCCACGTAAAAAAAACCGCGTAAATTCCGGAATCCGCGTAAAAAAACCTGCGTTAATTCTGCATTCCGAGTGAAGGGAAACCGAAATCCGCGCAAAAAAAATACCGCGTAAATTCCGGAATCCGCGTAAAAAAACTCGTAAATTCCGGAATCCGCGTAAAAAAAACCGCGTAAATTCCGGAATCCGCGTAAAAAAAACCGCGTAAATTCCGGAATCCGCGTAAAAAACACCCGCTCAAAAAAAAACGCGTGAGAAGCGACTTCAATGTAATTTTAGTATGAAACTGAGTGGCCTTCAAGAATGACGCTATAGCGAAATTTGTCGTTATAAAAAATGGCGATTTAGAGGGTTTTCACTGTACTTACTTGTTTATACTTAGTGCCTACTCCTCTAGCCATGATTGTAATAGCCTCATTAGCTAAATTAGCAGTATCATTTTCTTCATTAACTTTGAATACACCGTCGTTCGGGAGACCATAGAAGAAGTCGCTTTTCGCATGAAAACCTATTGTCGGTTTCAAAGCCATTCCATCAATGAGTAATACAATCAACTTGTCCCGTTCTTGGAGTCCAGACGCAATGATAGACATACGTCGTATGATTTCAAGATTAAATCCCGGTTCAAGTGTAACGGATTGCTGCCATCTGGTGATAGATTTAGGATGCGGCATGCATAAAACACCTGCTGCTCTCAAATTTTTGTATGCTGATCCCGAATTTATACGCTGACAAGTTGCAGTGTATTTCATGCTCGGATATCTTCGTGCATTTTTATTGATACAAAAATTTTTCATGGACTCGAGCAATATCGGATTGCATTTTAGGGTCTTGAGTAGTTTGTTTCCCTTTTTCTCTTTGGCTTGGCTTGCTTTTAATTGCTTTTTCAATTGCTGGATTTTTGCATTGTTTTTTACCAGAGCTTGTTTTTGCCGATAGCAAATTCTTTGAAATCTGCGTCTTCGTTGCTGCTCCTCTGACAAACTACACTGAAGGTTTTTACGTTTCACCATCTCTAACTCGTATAATGAACGACAACTGCTGCAATCCATTTTCAATTGTACGCTTGGGCTAGGTACTGAAACAAAAATAATACCTTTATTTTTTTTATTCCTAGAATGTGTTTTCTAATATCGTTCAGAACCATGTGAACCATGGTAGAATGCACTTGCAATTTTGAATTCTGATGAAAAACAAAGATGTCGACCGTTTCAGTTTTATCAAAACAAAATTCTTGGAAATCAGCAGATTTCATATTATACTCAGGACTTCAGTAATATAACTCAATGTGCGAGTGCCTAATATCCTGACCCAGCTATAGAGCTGAATGACTTTTTGGGTCAAAGCTCTCTAATAAAAATCAAAATCAAAAATCCTGACCCAGCGGAACATACAATCAGCGTTGCCACTAAGTTTCAAATAAAATCTGGCAAAACGCAAACAAAAAGTCTGGCAAAAATTCGACGCGCATTTTTGGATAAAATTCCTGGTAGAATTTAAAGTGATGACCTTCTTTTGCCCTCGCCGGGTAAGGTAGGTAAAGGACAGCCACAGCCCATATCGATGTATTGACCTTTTTGCGAGACGACGCGAAAAAAAGGAACCAGATATTTACCAGATTTCATATCTGGCAGATTTTGAGGTTTATCTGTTAGTCTGGCTCGCGAACAGAAATCTGACAAAATCCAGATTTATCTGGCATACTGGCAACATTGCATACAATATATGCTGCTTATCTATGATAATAGACAAACATCAAACAACAAACCACTGATCTTAAATACAACATTCTAGTTTTAGTTTAGATTTAATTCTAGCACGTAGTCGGCTGCAAAGGTAAAAAATTTGTTCTTAGTTATGATAAGTATAAGACACTTGCTATTAATGGCGCCGTTAACCTCTTGAGAACCAAGCGAAGCATTTTTCACAAATTTTGAATTGTTTTTTTTTTCAAAGGGGAGTTGTTAGTAGCCTAATTATTTATGATAAATATTAGTAAATAATAAGTATGTGTTTCCAATCACAAATGGTGACTTCTCAACACTGTTAGAAAAACTGTAATTTTAATTGTTAAGATTTGTTTGCTTTCGCAGTTATGACTTATCACTCGTAGGGATTTAAACCTACTTGTCAAAAAAGGGAAGTAAACTTGCAACTAATTTAATTGCTAACTTTTGGCTATAAAAAAGCTTATCGTAGCAATTGAGGATTGCAACAATTTTTGTCGAAAATTGTTAATAATTTTATTTGACATAGCTTCTAATGTTTCAACACCAGTAAGTCTACGTAATTCGAGTGTACCAAGCCAAGGAGGACGTTTCAAAATCATCTCAGAATTTTATTCTAAATCCTTTGAAGCGTTTTCTTCCTTGTTAACCAACAACTTGACCAGATCGGTACAGCATAAAGCATTGCTTTATTCTTTAAACAAAGTTTGGAATTTCGATTAATGAGAGGAAATAAACATCTCGCATATTTGATGCACTGGGCTTGTATACTCTCAATGTGCTATTTGAAAACAAGTTTTCTATCGTAAATTAGTCCCAAGTTCTTAACCTTGTCGGACCAACTTAAAATAACCCCATTCATCTTTACAACGTGATTATTGTTTGGCTTGGTCTTATTGGGAAAGTTTTAGAAGCATTGAAAAAGATTTTCCACTTTTGAAAGTAGGAAGAAAAAATATTTAAACTTTTCTGCAATCGACTGCATATGACACGCAGACTTTTTCCTTTTACGGAAATGCTTGTATCATCGCAGAACAATTACTCTGTGCATCCGGGAGGCAAATCTGGAGATCTGAAATGAATATGTTGTACAGGACTGGACCCAAGACTGAACCTTGAGGCACATCTGCTCTGACAAGAAAATCTATTAGATTTTTAACTCTGATAGACAACCTGCAGAGTTCGATCAGTAAGATAAGTTTTTAAAATTTTGATTAGGAAAGTTGGAAAATTAAAAGTTTGCAATTTCGCAATCAAACCTTCATGCCAAACACTGTCGAATGCTTTTTCTATATCTAATAGAGCAGCTCCAGTGGAATAACCATTAGATTTGTTAACTCGTATTATATTTTTAACTCTGAGCAATTAATGAGTAGTGGAATGCGCATGGCGAAGTCCAAACTGTTCTCTCAAACAGTTTACTTATTGAAGAAAGCAAACTGATTGGTCGATAACTTGAAACCTCAGCTGGATCCTTATCCGGCTTTAAAATTGGACTAATTTATGCATTTTTCCATAATTTGGGAAAATATGCAATTTTGAAGCAGCAATTGAAATTTTCACTAAAAATTCCATTGTGCTCTCAGGGAGGTGTTTGATTAATATGTTAAAAATTCCATCGTCACCAGGTGCTTTCATATTTTTGAAATTTTTTGTAATTGATTTAACCTCATTCAAATTAGTTTCAATTATTTCTGCAGGCAAAAAATTCTGGAAAGAAATTAAATCAAATTGACGTGTGACTTCTTTTTCAATTGGACTCACAAAATTCAAATTTATATTATGAACACTCTCAAACTGCTGGGCAAGTCTTTGAGCCTTTTGTTCATTGGATACAAGAAAACGTTCATTATCTTTTGGAACTGGAAAAGACTTTGAAGATTTCTTAAGAATCTTCGACAGCTTCTAAAAAGGTTTTGAATATGGTTTCAACTTTTCAACTTAAGCTTAAAAATTTTGATTTCTCAGAAGAGTAAATCTATGTTTAACCTCTTCCTGTAAATCTTTATAAATAGTTTTAAAAATAGGGTCACGAGAACGTTGGTATTGACGTCTGCGGACATTTTTCAAACGAAGTAGAAGTTGAAGATTCTCGTCAATTATTGGTGAATCAAATTTTACTTGAGCCTTTGGAACAGAATAATTCCTGGCATCAATAATTACACATTTTAATGCTTCCAAAGCGGAATCAATATTCACTTCGTTTTGCAAATCCGTTTATTATGGAAATTACTCTCAATACGAGTTTTATATTTTTCCCAATAAGCCTTGTGATAGTTAAAAACAGAGCTCATAGGGTTCATGTGATATAGAAAAAGTATTTGGAAGATGGTCAGAATCAAAATCAGTATGTGTGATCAATTCACTACATATATGACATTGATCTGTTAGTATCAAATCGATCGTTGATGGATGTCTTACAGAAGAAAAATATGTATGACTATTCGGAGACAAAATAGAATAGTATCCTGAGGAACAATCATTGAATAAAATTTTGCCATTGGAGTTACTTTGAGAATTATTCCATAATAGATGTTTAGCGTTAAAACCGCCGATATTAAAAAATTTTGAACGATTTCTCGTGAGTTTTTGTAAATCACCTTTAAAATAATGTTTGTGCTCGCGTGTGCATTGGAATGGTATAATATGCTGCGGCAATAAATTAAATCCCAAGATCAGTTTGAACTTCAATCCCCAAAGTTTCAATAACTTTCGTCTCAAGATGGGGAAGAGCACGATGTTTGATTCGGCGGTACATTACAATTTCATCCCTGAATTCTATCATATATTTTAATTCAATGTTAGGCTTAAAAAATGTTACAGTAATAATTGAAATGTTCACATTTTTTACTGTTAAAAAACTCAAAAGCTCATTCTCATCGGCCTTCAATGAGCGAGCATTCCAATTTAAAATTTTGATTGATTTATTTATAATCATTAATAAATTTCAAATTAGAAACAATGTTAAGTGTAAAATTTGTTCCACATGGAATTTGCCTGCAACATGGCGTTCATAAGATCGAACATTGCCTCTTGCAGAAAAGAAAGTTCACCCGCCGTAATAGGCCCTAGGCAGTTGACATTAGAAAACATATTTTCGGTAGCAATATTTGCTGGTGTAATCAACGTATTTTTATTTTCTACCGGTATTTGTTTACCCTCCATATTAACGGTCATTTTCGAACTACTTACATTAGGCGGAATAATGTTCCAACTGCCTGTTACCTGTGCATACGTTAAACGGGCATGCAAAGGAGTGGAAAAATTGGGCACTACCACTGGTACGCTTTGAGAATTTTATTTTGATTGGGAAATTGAATTTTGTTTACCCTGCCTTGCCTTAACAATTGCTAAACGGACTGGGCATTGATAAAAATTTGACATATGAATTTTTAATTGGTGATTTCTCACTTCAATGGTTTGTGTCATTTTTATATAAAATGTCAGATCGTGTGCGGCGTCATAGAGAGAATTTGGAGAAAATAACTGAACTGCCAAATAATCGAGAAAATAGAACGCCCGATAAATTTGCTATGTGCAATGGTTATCTATGCTTTACAACAAATAGAAATTGCTGTACAGAACATTCTAACTAACGAATAACTTAATATTTGTTTTATTTTTGTTTGTTAGTATATCTACATTCTATGATATTCACTGACAAACTTCTCTACAATGTACATATATAACAATCTCCATAAAATTTCAGAATAACTACACATTATGATGTAATTTTTCGAACATTTTTGTTCGTTTTACATCTAAACAACTTGAAATAAACGCATACATATAAAAAATTATCGCCTAAAACCGTATGGTTCTCAAGGGGTTAAACATAGATTTGTATTCGTGCCGTGGCAAACAAATGGTCTGTGAGAATAAAAAAACAGGTTTTGTGGATAGTGATTATATGAATAACACGAAAGAGTAACTAACAACCCAACGGGTCATGCATAAAAACTTGAACCAATTTAAATTATGGGTAATATTAGACATTGGCCTTCAAAACCTATGTATTACAAGCAAGACACATCCAGAAAAAATCAAGAGAATAGAAAAAGAGAGAGAGAAGTTATTAAACCTTGTTATGAATTTTAACTTACAGGAATTATCATCGCCTTCTTCTACATCGAACATTTGTATACTGGGACAAGCTCCTTTTCTCAGCCTAAAATTAAAAAAATAATAGATAACATATTTTTGCGACTTGAATGTTTGAAATTTACCCTTTTGAAAATTTGAAGGGGTCCAAAAAGCATTCTTCGGTAAAATGAGCAGAACAAACTCGTCTACAAGATAGATTATTCGTTTTTGCAGCTTCGATAATTATTGGATTTCTACAAAATTCTATCCATTTTTCCAGACTTAAAAAAACAAGCCTTCAATGATGAGAATAAATTTATGCATAAATGTACTTACACTATTGGTTCATCCGGAAACACGTGAAAAGAAACATTCCGTTGATTTCGTTTGGAGCAGTTTGTCACTGCGCAGTGCCTACCCATCTAGATTTGGAATTATTGAGTGAAAAAATGTTAGTTTTAATTGGCAAGTGAATCTCTGGTTGAAACACTGCTTTTAAAAGTATATCGGAAATATGATTAAAAACAGCATATTTTTTCAAAATCATTTCTCAAATAAAAAACATAGTTCAACACAATTTCAATAAATTTTCAGGAAAGTATGTCTTGCAAGTTTTGTTGAAAATGCAAAATCATTTCAAATCCCATACAAAAATTGAAAACTCAACACCAATGCATACACCTATTGACGTGCGAATGTGTTAGTGCCAAGCAGCTATCGCCAGCTGAGGAAAACAAAAACAAATCGCTGTTTTGTTTGCAATGCTACGTTTTGAGTAGCTGGACAAATGTTTAGTTGGACAGCTTTTGAATGTTTTTAACTTAGTTTTGGATATAATTTTTGTTCGCGATAAGGAATCGAGAGAAGCTGCTGAACGAAAATGGCAAAAAATATCAAAACCTCGAAGCAACGAGATGCGATGATTCACAATTTAGAAGAAAACAAAAGCAACGTTACACGGTTATACTTGTTTGCTAGTGTGCGTGCGTAAAATGTCACTTATCTCTATTGGCTTGAATAGCATACCATTATTTTTGGGTTTATCGAGGTGCGACAAAAAAAGTATATTTTGCCACCTTAAGAAGATTATCAACTAAAAATTTTCATTTCTGATCCAAGTTACAAAACTTCCAGCCTTTCGTACACTCAGCCTTTTGACGTTGGACTAACATCTATGTCGAATTTAGGCACCTGAATTTGAAAATCTAGTAATTCAACCAGGGAAAAGTAATCAGCTTATATATCTGTCATTTCTTTTCAGAATATCGAGGTTTTGATATCAACCGATCAGAAATTCTTTTGCGGTTAAATTTATGTAACAAAAACAACCTGTTGTTAGATATACACTATTGAAAACATTGGTAAATAATATCGATTATCTAAATCATACCGAGCAACCAATCACTACCTCTTCCCAAGCGCAGCCGACACTAACGGATACAACCGATTTGACTTAAAAACGTAAACGTTGTTGTTTTACTTTTGTTGTTTTACATTCCCTATGCTACTAAACTCTAACTTCTTACTGACGAAACCTTGATTTTAAAAGGTACTATTCGAACATTTCACCCCGTCATCATATTCTCTGCTAGCTTGTTGAGAAGTACAGTTGTTTATTTTACGCCTCGTTCGCTTTGTACGTTCGTTCCGTTTTCGCGTCGGAAACCGACGCTACGGTGAACCCCAATACGGATAAATCAAAAACAAATTCTAGCACGCGGAAACGGCCTCGGCCTGACATTACGCCTGAGCCTGCGGGTAAAAAGCTTTTTGCCAACAACAGATTCGCTGTCCTGGGAAACGCCACGGATCCCGAAATAGTAAAGAAGGAGAAAATCCCGCCTTTTTATGTGGAAGGCTTCCCGGAAGGAGAGCCTGCTATTTGGACACGGGACTAAAAATTGCCATATGGCGTACCGCTGCATCAAGTGTGGCCAAACGCAAGCCTACGATGCCTGCCAGCTGATGGAGACCGCCGATCCGGTGTGCGCCAACTGTGGAACTGCCCAAAAAGCAACCAGTAGAACGTGCCCAAAACGCGCAGAGTTAATCGAAATTCCAAAGCGGGCCTCCACCAACAATCAGCCAGGTCGCCGAAAGTTCCCTGCCATTGGCTCCCGGTACCCCATACTTTTGCTCGCCCAGATACTGCTGAATCCAACCACCAGACCCGTCACAGGTGCCTCGACGTATGCTGAAGCAGCAAGATCCGGTAGCCGTTTACCTCCACCAGGTCTCCAAGGAAACTCGTCCGCAATGACTTTCTCCCAAGCTGCAACTGGCACAACTGACGACGAACCCATGCTCACCATGAAGCAATATATTTCACTGGTCGTGGAATGCATCAACACTTTTCGCACTTGCAAAAGTAGAGCTGAACAACTGCAATCTGCGGTGATGCTCGCTGGACCGTGAAATCATTAAGATTGCTAACTGGAACACTTGCTCAGGAACAAGAATTACGAGCTAGTTGACTTCCTCAACGCACACAAAACAGACATTGCTATCATCATGGAGACTCATCTCAAACCTGAGGAAAACATCTTCCTTCCCGATTTCCGACTTGTACGGCTGGATCGAGCATATTTTTCTGGAGGAGATGTGGCTATTGCTCTTCGGCGTGAAATAAGCTGTCATCTGCTACCGAGTTTTCAACTTAAGGTCATCGATTGGAAGTGACCCCTGAAGTCGTCCCATTACCATCATCGCAGCTTACTGTCCCGAGCAAGTCAACGTAAGGGACGGATCGGCAACGAACCTAAGAAGCGACATCATCAAACTGACTCGGAGGCAGGGGCAGTTCATCATTGCGGGTGATTTCAACGCGAAACACCAAGCCCGGGGCAACAGTCGACCCAACCAAATGGCCAGTCGACGCAACCAAAATGGCAACATCACCGATCTGGTTGTTCACCAAGAACTCAGCTCGGACCACTTCCCAGTGGTAGTCGAAGTTGGATCCTCTGCTAACCGATTCCAAGTCTCTTGGCGTAACTACCATCGAGTCGATTGGGCGCGGTTCCAGCGATGCGTGGACAACGCAATTGACTACGGCGTCCAGCTGGAGTCCTCAGAGAACATCGCCCAGTGTCTTCAGTCCATCGATGAGGCGTTATCCCAGGCCCGGGATCTACCTGTGCCGGCTTCCAGTCTGGTGAGTAACTCTCTGAGCCAAGACAACACAACCAAACGATATATCCAATTCAGTAATACTATAAGACGCGGTACCAGCGCTCTGGCCTGCTTCACCTAAAGACCAGCATCAATCGTCTCAGCAAAATCACCACGGTCAGGTTTGTGGAGCATAGCATAGCATAGCATAGCATATTTGATCGCCCGTGTGTTGCCCGCGATTGACCAGAATCAGCTGAAATTGCACAAAGAACCGTCAAAATGGTGCTTAGGAGTAGCAAGCCATTTTCAGTGTACAATTCCTGGTGATCTTTCTTTTCACTGATCAATAACGTAGCTGGCCACGCCAAATGCAGATCAATCGAGGAAGGGATATCGGGAATGTTAGTTTAATACTTGTTGCCACTAGAGACCGAGGAATCCTCTGCATCATCCACAAGTATCAAAGGAAGGAATTAGTGTTAGTGGAAAGGAATTGATCTGGATCCATCGAGGTTGATGGTGCGATCTTTCCTACACAAATTCGCGCACGATATGGTTACTTCTCGGTCTCTGGGCAACCGGCCACCAGGAGACGATATAAATAGAACCACGCCACGATCGCTGCATCGGCATACAGGAGAATTGAAGTTTCTAGTTATCTTCGGCAACCTACCAATCGTTAACAGTTTGTATCACACTAAGCTTCACGTTTCATCCTGTGAGCTTTTTAAATTTACCTTGAAACGAATGGATTTCGTAAAACGCAACAACCGCACGCCAAACGCAAACTAAGCAAACTACTGGTACCAGTGAAAAATATCATACCGCGTTGTTTCGTGACATGATGGATAAGCGCTCAAATAACCGACAAAGCGCGTAAGGGGGAAAAGTCTCTGACCAAAGAGCCAATACGAGGCACACCCGAGCGTTGTACGATGTAAGATCATTGATGCGTGGTTATTGGACTTCGAAACCGATGTATGAGGATAGTCACACTGAGCGCGGTCAAAATACCGCGCGCAAATCCTAATGTAAATCTAGGTTACTCATGCACCATTCTTGTCTTGAGTAATAATGCGGTTCGAAGAAGAAAACCGACCAGGGTTACCGGCTAAGAATATTTGCCTAAAAACGTGGACTTCACGGAAAATTTTATATAAACTATAATACCTACTGAGTATAAAAACTGGCAGAGTTGCATGCCTTCAAAGAAAGAAAACTTAGAAAAATGCCAATATGCATATCAAACAAAACAGAGTTAGAAGTTCATTTACAAAATGCCAAAACAATCGCTATCAACATTCAGTCGCATGGTATGATGTTATACCGACCAACGAGATTTCCAAAATAGATTTAAAAAATGTTATTCAGGTTTTGCAACATTCGTCCAAAAGCTAGTTAAATCATAAAATTGGAGCGTACCATCGAATAAAATACACGTAAAGACTTGGAATGGATCAGATAGCTTGAATTTGAGCTTGATCTACTGAGCTTGAGCTACTGATCAGAATCAGTCGCAATTGTACATCAGATAATAATTTATTCGCGCCTGCATGCTAATCAATACTGACACCTGGCGGTCAAATAAAGGAAGCAAATGTTAGATCAATGCTAATTACTACTAGTTACTACAAGTTTATAAAAAGGCAAATATGGATACGAAACAAAGTAGAGTTCTAAGTTTATTAGCAAAATACCAAACTGATCACAATTGAAATGCGGTTATCATGGACGGCGTGTTGTATGTTTCCAACTTAACTATTCAAAAAAGTGTATATGTACAAATATTTTTTGACCGAACTAAGCAAAGCTTTTTGACAAAATGTTAAACTAATAACGATTAGTTGGTGTGGTCAGTGTGGACTCATGTTGGCCCGACTCACACGAATTGAACATAATCATCCAAGAGTACACTATTCGTTCAAAAGCTACGAAATCATAAATTGAATTTTAGTTTCAGGTTCATGAAAAATGAAAATAATGAGCAATCCTACTGCGCACGCATGCCGAGCAAATTGTTGAAAACACTGCAACACTTCGCATCGACTTCATCATGTTTCGACACACACACACACACACACACACACACAAGCAAACTTCAATCCAAGCAACCATCATCTCTCTTCACGCCTCACACGCAGCCAACACAAATGTACACGAATGCACTAATCACCACGCAGCACAAAAGGCAGAAAAAAACAAATTCTCTCTCGCTATGCTGTTCAAATCGAATGGAAGAAAAGTTGTGTGCGTTAACATAGGTAGTCAGGCCTGAAACACGTCGAACGCCAAAGCGAGCGATCGGGCGAGACTCCCGCCGCAGCTCAATAAACAGCCGTAAGAAGATCTGTTCAACAACTTACGGCAAGAATCCTACCGGACCGCCCGCGCCGGCGTCCAGCATGTTTCAGGCCTCACAGTTTCACTGTAAATGTAAAATATTATCAACACCAATACTTAGCTTCTGATTCCTGTCTCTCCAGTTGCATTTTACGAGCCAGCTGAAGCAAAAAGGTTTGCTCTTTGCTGCGTGCAAAGCTCAATGGGGGATAAAAAGAAATAAACAAACACAATCCTATAATCGATGTCAGGAGAGGACGTATGATAGAGCCCATTTCTTCTCAATTTACGGCTTCCACTTCACTCTCAATTCACTAACACTACCGTTCACTAGGTAGAAATGAAAGCGTACACGAATGGCGAGCGAACTATATCTTTTGTGCCAATTTATACTGCATAATCAATTCCATTTTTGATCTTCTAATTTTCACTCCACTATAATTAATTTGTATCTTACACACGCGACACTCCATAAACATGAGATTTTTCAACTTTTTATAACTTCCAGAGCGAAAATAGAAGTGAATTTTATGAAAAATTTACGGACCGATTTAATGTGCGTTTGTTTTGTTAGCCATGTTGCCAGTCCTCCCGCCACGGTCAGGTTGGTGGATCTAAGAAACAAACATTTTTCTAAACATCTTCGCTCCCTCCACGTCCGAGGAAAGCCGTTCTGGAGACTTACCAAAATTTTGAAAACCAAACCGAGACCTATTCCCCCTCTATCACCCCCAACACCAATCCCCGGTCATTTCCTTCTAACAGCATCTGAAAAAGCCAATGCACTTGGTCAGCATTTTGTCAACTCTGACAATTTTGATCATGCTATGGTTAACCCGCACGAGCATGCCGTCCAGGAAGTAATAACTAGAGTCGCCGATCTTCCCTCAGTCATTCCCGATGAATCTAAAACATCTGCTGATGAGGTGTTAGCTGTCATCAAGCGTACCAAGAACATTTAGGCCGCCGGTGTCGATGAGGTCCTCAACCTTGAGTTGAAAAACTTGAGTCGAGACATTTTCGAACACCTGGCAGCGATCTTTAATAAGTGTCTGGAGCTCATCTACTTTCCGTCACCCTGGAAGCTAGCTAAAGTGATTCCCATCCACAAACCCGGTAAGGACCCTACCAACACTTAAAACTATCATCAGCCTATCATCGTGCATCTCGAAGTTGTTCGAAAAGTTGATTCTTAGTCGCTTACTGGAATTCGTAAAGCAGAATAACATCTTCCTCCCAGAACAGTTCGGATATAGGCAGGGTCACTCCACCGTTCACCAACTCACTAGAGTTACTCTATCTAGAGTTGTCTATCTTAGTCTCTCCCTGGACCGAAAGCTTCTATTTCGTTCAATTGTAGAGAAAACTTTTACCAAGTGCAACATACTGACCAAATCTCTCTATCCTCTCATTATTAGGAAATCCACCCTTTCCATAACCAACAAGCTTACCGTTCACAAGCAAATAATTTTACCGGTCATAGAATACGCTTTGCCTGTCTGCGAGGGCTGCGCTATAACCCACCATCCTAAACTTCAGATTGTTCAGAATAAAATATTACGTATGATCCTAAACTCTTCTCCGAGGATCCATCGCCTGGCTGGTTTTCAGGTGCTGGAGGAACGAAGAACAACATCCTTGACTAGGTTCAGAGTCCTGCGCCAGGTCACCTCACCAGATCATTTGTGAGCTGGTACCTTAGTTTTAAGTTAGTTATTCGTAGTTAAATAGGTTATCAAAAAAATTTTTTTTCAATCAAAAACAGGTCCCATATAGGATGAACTGTAAAATTCTACACAAATAATGTAAATCTACAGAATTAAGTAACCAGCAAAGTATTTTCTCATTTATTCATTAACACTTCAGTAAATGTATTAAAACGCCTAAACGAACACGGTTGAATCATTTGATTTTTCAGCAGCGATTTAAACTTCTTCAGCCAGTCTCTATTCATCGTGGAAAAATTACTGTTGATGAATGATCAACACTCATTTGCTAGAAATTTCATTTAGATCAAAAGAGGTTCTTTTGAGTACCGTAAAGTATCGGTAAAAGGAGTACCATAAATTATCGGTAAAGTTTTCTCAATTCAGCATACATTTAGTTTTCGTTTTTGTTTTTCGGCGCGCGGTTTTGTTTTAGTTTCTTGCACACAGAGACAAAAACAAACTTGTCTCTATCGTGGAAAATAACAAATCATTTAGAAATGCTCTAATCATAATTAAAGAAGTAATATATATTCCTGCCACTCGCCAAAACCTTGATAACAACTATGTAAAAAGTGTGTATGAGTTCTTGTTTTTTAAGTTATTGAAATACAGGTAATTTATTAAAACACATAAAGTTATATACTGGGCTGAAGCCAACCTAGCATGAGTTTGATCAGTTTAATGTCTAACAATTTCCAATATTAGAATTTCCGCTTGAATCCTTCTGGTCACCAATTTTAGATAGTCTCGTTGAGTTTGCTTTTCGCTAAGGTAGAAAAATTTTACCCAATTCGCTAAATCAAATGATTCTCTTGGTAGTGCAGCTATGAAGAAAGGTTTTTTTAAGTGACAGCGCTTTTATAAAAGATTCATTCTTTTAATATATATAATTATTTATAACGCTTTAACCCCGCACTCCGTCTCCGCATTTAGAAATGCACTGTTAGATAAAATTCCAGAAAATACTAGAGTAACAATTCCGTCTATTATTTGTTTTAACGAAATATAGAAATACCGTAGTCAACCTCATGCGGTCGTGTCTTGGATACCACCCTCCTACTTTTGTGCATTCGGCCTTTCATGCATTCAGCCTTTCGTATATGATACATATTTCTCAGCCTTTCGAGTTTCAGCTTAACCACCCAAAGCATTTTGAAGTTAGAAGGTATGATCGACCGTGCAGTTATTCACTAACACCAATGAAATCGTTTTGTCAAGCCATTCAATTTTCTATGGAAACTATATTTTGCTTTCATTAAAATACATACACCACGACCCTTCAATCATACCTTCTAACTTCAAAATACTTTGCTAACCACTGTCAAAACGAGTGGAATAAAACGTTTTACCAATTATTGATTTACATTTCACTCATCTCGCTCGGTCTCTCTCGATTGATTCATTTTGTAGCAGTACGGCAGCCCAAAAATTTTAGAATATTTATTATCGTTTTCAACCTGATTTTTTCTTATTGTGAAATTGATTTTTTTATTCATGCTACTCCAATTACATTCACTAAATCACGAGAAAAAAAAGTATTTTTTCAAGTTGAGAACAAAAAAAAACATCTTGTAACATTTCCGAATGAATCTTTGCCTCTTGCAGGTAAAAACTCTTCTATAAGTTTGTATTTCTGGAAAATAAATGCTCTTTTGATATTGTGCAGGTCAAAATTGTTCAGCAAACATCAAAAATTAAGTTGAATGGAAATAACCTCACAATCATCCGAAAATGTTTCTTTCTTGTTGAATAATTTATAATTTTTCATACCTGTTCTCCAAAATTTAAATGTACTGAAATCATCTCCTTGAGATAAATTGTTGATTACTATCAATAGCAACATTTCGCTTCTCATGGTTGCACACGAGTAGAAATCGAGTTCTGCTGCACTGATATACGATCAGTCCACACAGTACCTACTCTGGCAAGGCAATCTTGAAATGGATCCTTGGGTGAACATTAGAACTGTCACCGTCCACCTCCAAGACTAAAAATGTTTGCATCTATGCATAGAATACTTTATAAACATTATTAATAAACAGATGCAGATAATTTTTTTTTCGGTCAGTGGAAAATTGTATTTTGGAACACAAATGTTTTGCCAACAATAATTCTTTTGGATTGAGTAAAGATCAACAAGCTATGTTTGAATCAGTAACGAACCTTTAACGACTCAAAAAGTTACACATTGACGATCGGGAACAATTGAAGATTCTGCAATAACAACATTCCCACCAAACAGTTACAAATTCGGGGACTATTTTCCATGTATATAAATTTGGGAATATGCTTCTTAGTCAACAACTTTTACAAAAATAGAACTTCACATATAGAAACAAACCTAACAATCCTAGCATCCTCTAAGCCCGACGAAATCGATCACCAGGATATTGAATCGGGATGGTCTAATCTTGGAGGAGATGAGTTAACGGTGAATCCACAGCTTTCTTTACCTGCAAACATGAAGCAAGGCAGATTGCATATTTGAGACACCGGACACCACAGGCATCGACGCATACATCGGACATCGGCAGCCGACGTAGCACTAACCGTAGCCTGGATGTAAATAACATTGTATATTTTTTTTTTGTATGCCTGAAGGGCATTGGGTAGAAAGCGCCACTGCGACAGGAATGTTTGTCTTTTGTGGCTGGTCCCGATTACTTTACACAGATTACAAGATGCTCGAACTCATTGATGGAGTTGAGCTAGTTGGTTGTAAGCCTGTGCCCCAATCCGGAACTACATGGTTGATGAAACCTGTGACCGTTTTGGGATTGGTGCTCCATACCTGGTATGGAGTTGAGAGGTAACTTCCAAGGAAGTTTAACCTCGATGAAGCAAGAGCCCCGCAAAAGCAAAGCAAATGCGCTGAGCTCTCAGGTTCAGCGTTGCAAAAGCGACAATAGTCGGTTAGGACTTTGCCGATTTTCTTTAAATGATAAAGAGCAGGACAGTGTCCAGTGAGAAGTCCCGTGATGATGCGTAGTTCACTACGAGTTAAACTAAGTAGCCGTTTGGTAACCGTAGGGTTAGGGTAGATAAACTGTTTAGCTTGCCTGCAACCCTGCGCATGTTGCCATTGAGATGCTATCTTTAGCTTTTCCCATGTACTTAGTTCGCCTTTTATGGCGGATGTGGAAGTACCCAAAAACGGTTCCGGTCCAATGAATTGCTGAGCAGATCCTTGTCTTGCGAGGCTGTCGGCATGTTCATTTCCCTCGATTCCGCAGTGACCGGGTACCCAAAGTAGCATTACTTTGTTGAGGCGGGAGAGTTCCCTGAGTGTTGCGATGCACTCCCAGACTAGTCTGGAGACACATGTAGCAGACTTTAATGCCTTTAGTGCCGCCTGACTGTCCGAAAAGATTCCGATTTTCGCATGTCTATATTTGCGATGTAGACATGTTATAGCACAGATATATATTGCGTATACCTCCGCCTGAAAGACGGTTGGCCACTTACCCATTGAGATAGTGGCCTTTATACCTGGTCCGTAGATCCCTGAACCAGTCTGGGGTCCGATTTTTGAGCCATCCGTGTAGAAGCGGATTGTGCCCGATGGAAGACTCGGCCCTCCATTGTTCCACATGGAGCGATCTGTGTCGATCACTATATATGGAACGTCCATGTTTGGCTTCGCTTCCATCCAGTCCGAGACTGTTGTTACTAAAGGTGTCAGCTTAAACTCCTTTAGGATGTTTAGGTGACCCGTTAGGTCACCTTCGAGCATCGTTGTATTTCTTTGCAGCCTTAGTGCGCCAAGCTCTGCTTCCTTCTTCACATGGAGATGTAGAGGAAGTAAGCAAAGCAAGGCCTCCAAGGCTGCTGTCGGTGTTGTGCGCAGGGCACTGGTAACTGAGAGACAGGCCAATCGTTGGACTTTGGTAAGTTTCACCTGAGCTGTCTTTTCATTTACTTTAGGCCACCATGCGAGGGCTGCGTAGGTTATACGTGGCCGAGCAATGGTGATGTAAGACCAGAGTGCTAATTGTGGTTTTAGCCCCCAGGTCTTGCCAAACAGTGTACTGCCAGCCCAGATAGCTGAAGTTGCCTTCTTGATAGCGTAGTCTAGGTGAGCAGTCCAGTTCAGCTTCTTATCCAGAATGATTCCAAGATATTTGGTCTCATTGCTGAAACATAGTCTTACCCCATTCAGTAGCGGAGGAATGATTGTGTGCATTCTTCGCTTGGTAAATGGTATAATGACCGTTTTAGCGGGGTTAATGTTCAGCCCTTCTTCTGAGCACCATGAGAGGTGGTGTTAAGTGCCGTTTGCATACGACTAGATAGAGTTGCATCACATTTTCCCCGAACAATAAGGACTATATCATCAGCATATCCAATGACTTCGAAGCCCAGCTGTGATAGCTTGGTTAGGGGAACGTCTACCACCAGTGACCATAGCAGTGGAGAGAGAACTCCTCCTTGAGGACACCCTTTCACTGCCCCTACTGTGACAGACGTATCCCCCAATGCAGCTGTGATCTTCCTGCTCGAAAGCATTGCTTGGATCCAACTCATTGTAGTATCGTCGACTCTTTTATTTTGTAGAGCCGTGTAAATTGATGCAAAGGACGTGTTATCGAAAGCTCCCTCAATATCAAGAAAAGCGCAGACCGCTGTCTCTTTATATTTCAAGGACTTCTCGATCTTCGTCACTAGGCAATGCAAAGCGGTTTCAGTAGATTTACCCTGTTGATAAGCATATTGATGCTTGTGTAAGGGTAACTCCTTCAGAAACTCACTGCGGATGTAGTTGTCCGTAATTTTCTCCATCAACTTGAGAAGAGTTGACGTCAGACTTATAGGTCTGAAAGCTTTGGGCAATGTTTTGTCTTTTTTGCCCGGCTTTGGTATAAACACCACCTTAACGTTCCGCCAGTTGACCGGGATATGTCCCATAGTAAAGCTGGCTCGAAAGAGGCTGATGAGTTCGGACATAACGACTCCGTCCGATTTTTGTAGAAAGATTGGTAGAATGCCATCCGGTCCTGGTGACTTCATAGGCTCAAAAGAGCTTAGTGCCCAGTTGATAGAAGTCTCCGTGAAAATTCTACGAGCGAGCGCTGCGGAGTCACGTGACGTAATGCGTCTGGATTCGAGGCTCTGTAACTCTTCGACGTTCGAACCGGAGATTGCTGTCGATCCAGGAAAGTGAATGTTCATAAGAACATCCAGCGTTTCCTTGGTGGTGACAGTCAGACTACCATCTTCCTTTTTCAACTGCCCAAGACCATTCGTGTGATCTTTGGACATCGCTTTTTGCAGTCGCGTTGCCTCAGGTAGAGTCTGAATGTCTTCACAGAATCGAATTCTAGACCTCCTTTTGGCTTTGCGTAGCTCAGCGTTGTATTTTGTAAGGGATGCTCTATAGGCTTCCCAGTTGGACGTGATTTTAGCCCTGTTGAACAAGCGTCTAGCTTCCCGACGAAGGTTGCTGAGAGTTTCATTCCACCAGGGCACATCACGGCAGACTGTTCGATTTGTTAACGGACAGTTTGACATAAAAGCTTCCGTGATCCTGTGCTGTAGGTCACTTGCTGCGATGTACAGTTCACCTGGAGTTCGAATATTTTGGTGGCAGGATGTTCTCGAATTGACCAAATGTTCCTTAAAAGAGTTCCAGTTGGTTTTCTTAGGATTCCTGAAATGTTCTCTTCTCAGAGGAGTAGCCTCGACGTCAAATCTGATGTGTCTATGGTCTGATAAACTGGGTTCATCAGAGACATGCCAGTTCTTGACTTTCTCCGTTATCGAGGCGCTACATAGAGTGAGATCTAGGACCTCTTGTCTAATAGCATTACTGAAAGTTGGCTCGTTTCCCACATTGCATACATTAACATTGTTAGAAGTAAGGTATTCAAGTAGGTACTCACCTCGAGTGTTGACATCCGAGCTGCCCCAGACTGTGTGATGCGCGTTGGCATCGCAGCCGACGATGAGTGGCTTGTTGATGCTTCGGCAGTATCGCACAAGTGATGCGACTTCGGATGGCGGTATATCGTCCTCGTCCCCCGGGAAGTAAGCGGAGGCAACAACCACTTCTTGAGTGCCGTTGGTTGTCGGGACTTCCACCGCAATGGAAACAAATCCCGTTGGATGAACTCTGTAATGGGAACAAATTTAATGTTTCTGTTCAGCAGAATTGCAGTCCTGGGATTTGACTGTTGATTACAATAGACCAACTTACTGTTTGTGTTGGCTAAGCCAAGGATCCTGGTGTCGTGGACCCATGGTTCCTGGGTCAGCGCCACGGATAGCTGATCCTTGGTTATCCTCCGGCAAAGAACACCAGAGGCGCCCTTTGCGTGATGGAGGTTCACCTGAACGCAGCGTATGCTGCTCATTTTGTTGGCAGCGCGTCCTTCGTCGGATCTGGTTGAGATCCGATTGGCGGACGGTTGCCATCAGCGGTGACGCTGGGATGGGTAGTCTGCATACCCTCAGCAACAGGCTCCCGTTGCAGCAGACAGTAGGCGACAGAAGTGCTACTCTCACGTTTAGGCGGCGGAATTTGGCTCTGAGGGTCGCGACTGTTCAGATGCTCACGCTTACTCCTCTTTCGGTTTTTCGGCGGAACCTTCTTCGCTATCGCGGGAGTGCGTCGAGCAGGTGGTAGCGGTACACTCCCTGAGGGAGTCTCCGAACGTACCGTTCCTGCCTTCGCACCAGAACCTTTCGCGCCTGTGTTTGAGGACTTTCTGCCAACCTGCCGCATGCGTGCTTTGCCGTACTTGTAGTTCAGCAGGAAGCTCTGTGCCGCTATGAGGTTAGCAGACTGTTGGCCCAGCTCCACCATCAATTCGACAGTCTTTCCAGTAACGATGCGATGACATACTCGCCATGCACGTGTGGAGAAACCGTCGTTCTGATTTTGGAGAAGACGGAGAATTCTCTCATTTGTGGTGTCCACACTGTCCTGGAAGTACCCTACAAATTTTAGGGCCTTCGGCAGGTCCTTCGTGCGAAAGACACTAAGGTGTGCTCCCTCCCACGGTATGAGAGAAGACGCCGTGGTCTCCAGCCATCTAACTGTGTCGTTGTCGGCACAGTCAAGTCGTAGGGTACCGTTTTTTAGGCGGCAGCTCCTAAACTTGGGCCTAATGGCCGGTGACTCCTGGTCCGCAATGCAGTCCAGAATGGCATCTCGAACAGTTTTTAACTGTTCAGGGGTTGTATAACCTAATCGGAAATTTTTTTCATAGTGGAAGAATAAGCAGCGAAAATTAAAACCAACCTAGAATGACCAATTATGTAGTAAGTTCTGGATTGTGATTTTATTTATGTGGGCAGTTTATAAAGATATATGTTTATATAAAAGTTGTGAACTCAAAACAATCTACACAATCTGCTTCAACTTTGTACTCACCGGTAATATTTTTCTGGCCTAGCGCCTGAAGAACGTGTAATATTTAATCACAACTAGTGAATATTCGAATTCAACTTTTTTAAATTTAACAACACAACACTTTCAAAACAAAATTAGACACTTTTAAAAACAGAATTCGGCACTTTTAAAAACTTCAAATGCAATTTTTCACGAAACAAAACCCGTATACTCTGGGCAAAACATCACAAACACTATGCGCTTTCATAAACTCAAAAACAAAATGGCAAACTCATTCAGTTGTTGGATCTTTTTCCGTAGGATCGTTAGATTTATCGTTTGGATGACAGTTGCGCAGGTACACTGCCTTCAAAAACTACTCAAATCGGAGTTTTTCTAAAGGCTGGTACCATTCGAGTAGTTCATTTCGTACCAACTGTTTTGGAAGATTTCTTCCTGAGTGTTACGTATGTCTCATGTATGTGGGAATACCGTAAATTTGATTACAGAAGAAACCCGTAAAATAGAGAATTTACGAGTTCAGTAAACTAAAATACCGAAACTCGGAACCCTAACACCATTTAACCGAGATTTCATCGAACAAAAAAGCTTTTACCGAGATTCCGAATAACAGAACTGTCAAAATAACGAGTGCTTCACTAATAGTTTTGTTCCTGTTTCGGTGTAGATGTAAAACGAGCAGGATTTGCTGCTGATTATTATTATGGAAAAATCTGCAGACCAACTTAAATATTGAGTGAGTATACTTTTTTAGATCTTGTTTTTATTTTGCTGCGAAGAATATTTGAAGACAAAGGATTAATTCAATTCTTTCTTCACTCATTTTGCAGGTTATCGACTCGCTTCGCCGGATGGAAGATGCAGAGTGGTAGTTGCTACTTTATTTCCTAGAAGCAATACTACTGTCCTGTTTACACTAATGCTCTGTTTTGTTGCATCAGTTGACTTAATAATTGATAAATTTATTTGTATATTTAATCGGTTTTGATTATATTCTGAGTTTATCTGAAAAAATCGCAAAATACGTACTTCAGTAAATTTTACCGAAGTTCTCGTAATAATTTGACAGTTAAATTTTCCGAGTTCCGTAATTATTTATTGAGTATTTCGGTAAAACATTACCGAGAATCTCGTTAAAGTTTGACAGGTTTTCAATTTTTGGTTTTACAGAATCTCGGTATTTTGATGTATTACCGAGATCTCAGCTGTTGAAATCTCGGTAATGTATTTTACCGTACTCGGTGATAATATCTAAGTGTGATTGAAAACATTTAAAAACGTTTCGCTAGAAATTAGTTGTTGTTTGGAAAAATGGTTGTATTGTTGTTTGAAAAAAGTGTTTTTTATTCGAGTATTTGAATTCCTCCAGTTATGTGAATGGTTATGGAATTTTTGGCATGTGTACTATTTAAAACCTCAAGTCACAGTTCCCGGGTAACAGTGAACCGTATTGCTGCGGTTTTTAATGAAGCTGCTAAGGCAGGAGATACACTAATGATTTATTAAGGTTTGTTTTTTTTTTTATTACATATATGTATATGCAAAATACAAAGATTTGAAAAAAAAACTTGTGATTTTGTTATATTTGTATGCAACAATCCTCTGGCAGTTTCATTCATCAAAGGGATCAAAAGTCAAAACGAGCAAACTGAGTAGCTTTTACTCAGTTTCATTTCAAAGCGGTTTTATAAGAAGAGGGTAATTCCTACTCAATTTCTGACACATGGTGACTCTACCAATAAATGAGTAATATGTATCATAAAAACTCTGTTCAGAGTAGGTTCACTTTTAACGAAAGTGAGTGAATTCTCACTCAGTTTAGAGTTAAATTTGACGAGCGTGCATAATACTCAGTTCCTTGTACTGTCCAACTGCTCGAAAAATAATGATCAAAATAAATTTTCATTTTCTCGGCTTAATCGAGCCCCAAAAAAAAAACCCAAAAGGGACCATTCATTAATGTGTCACGCAAAATTTGGACAAAATTAACTCCCCCCACCCCCTTGTCAAAAACTGTCACAACTTCCTTGACCCCCCCCCCGCCACTTAATTATGTCTCGTTTTCATACCCCCTCTCCCTTTCTTTAGTTATAGTTAACACAATGGATACGTTGCGGCTGCGTTTGCGGCAATTTGACAGTTAGCCCATACATTTTCTGTCAAATTAGGTGAAACGGGACGTGGTCGCGATCAACTCGAATTTTACAGTAGCAATTTGAGTGCTGTTTATTTAGTGGAAGCCGATTTTTTTACACTCAAACTACAAAAGTAAAAAGAACTCTAACCTCAAAATTGTACAGGAAAAGACTACAATCCCGTTTCACCTTAACGTCAACGCAACGCAAACGTATTCATTGTGTTTGGACCTTTTTTTTAAAGGTGGCGGGGAAATCTGCAAACAGACACCTGAGAAGAGAACTCAGGGTGTGGGGATGAGACTAGGGGAGAGATGCTGGGGTAGTTACACTCCCCCAGGCACCTACTGATCCCTGTCCTGACCCACTAAAACCCCTCCAGTCTCCAGTCCTGGTCTTCCCGGAACGGCGGTTAAGTATTACGTCGAGGAGTGGCTTTTGTGCGTGATGCACCCTCTTTACTCTTATAATCTCCTAGCTAACTACCTGAAGACTGGTTATTACCCAACAAACATTTGGACTGAATAAAACAGCTAATAATTTAAAATAGCTGTATAAAGTCTGCATACAGGTGAAACGGATTGCCACAACGCTCAAGTTGATTTATCAGCTGAACAAGCAATAAATTCAGGTTTAAAAAAACTTGTGAAATACTCCACGCCATTATTCAATTGTTGGCTGGTTAAGCGCTATTTCGATTTAAAAAATAGCTATTAGACAACATTAGCGCTTTTATAACTAATCTTATTCAGCTGACGGCTGAACATAGGTCAAATAATGTATTTCTAAGTGTTTAATCAGCTTTCAATCAGTCGGTTTTGGAGAACTAAATCAGCTACCTGTTACATTCGGCTTCCTAAATAGCCGAACACGGGCTAAATAAGAAATAACTCAGCCATTTGAACAACTTTTATACATGCTGATCGATTCTGTAGAAGCGATTATTCATCCTTTGTACAGCTTGTAGAAAAACTTATTTACAGCCAACAGCTGCTGGCTTATAATATAAATAAGCGCCTATATGACAATTCCATGGCTTAAATTGTACATTCTGTTTTTCTGAAAACGTGCTTTTTCAGCTTTATTACAGCTACGATTAATATAATTCAAAATATATATTCGTCTAAATTAGACAATTTTTTTATTGTATAGGCGAATCGAAAACATCTAAATATTTCGATTTTTTGCACTTCTGTGTGTATTTTTCATCGCTTATTTTTTATTATTGTTAGTGAAAATTACCTTTAGTATCCAATTTACCAATTCCAATTCAAAGAAAAAAAAAACTCGAATCAAGAACTCATGCTCATGAGGTTTCTGGTAGAACACGTTGCCGATTCGTCTATCTTGACATACATGCATAGGTATCGATTTAATCCGTACATATATTTTCAGTTTATTTCATAAACAGTTTTACAGTCGCTGTATATATACTGAATTGTAGCTGAACAAGCGCTTCAGCATTTGTATCCCTAACTGTAGAAATTGTAGAAATAATTGCTAGTGTATCCATTCCGTAAACAGAAATAAACAGTTCAAACGAAAAATAATGATAGTTTTAGCAGCACGGCTAGCCGTACCCACTAATATTAAAATTCTACAGTGTCTTGTATTAAATCGATCAATTACAGAGAACAGTCACTTTGACAAAACGTGGTCTATCGTGTTCAAAGGATATGATACAAATGCTGAAGCGCTTGTTCAGCTACAATTAAGTATATGTACAGCCAATGTAAAATTGTTTATGAAATAAACTGGAAATATATATATATATATATATATATATATATATATATATATATATATATATATATATATATATATATATATATATATATATATATATATATATATATATATATATATATATATATATATATATATATATATATATATATATATATATATATATATATATATATATATATATATATATATATATATATATATATATATATATATATATATATATTGTAACCTTTGGGAAAAGGTTCCACCGTATAGCTATGCTCTGGTGACAGTGTTGCTATACTATAATCAGACCGAATGTCAGTAAATGTAAATCCCCATGCCAGAAATTGTTTGAATTATATAAATATAAATAAAGAACCATTAAAGTCCGATTTAGTTTTAAATATTTGCTCGAAACTTAGAGGCCTCCGAAATAGTGAGTCGTTACCACGTCGATAGAGACACCAGTGCAAAAAGATTCGATGTGCTCTGAAATGGGACCATTCACTATTACGGGCGGCCAATCAGGAGCTAGTTAGCTTGCCGAAAAGGGTAACCGTAGGGATGCTAGGCGACTTACTGCTGCTACTTTCATCGGCGATAAGCCAGGACAACAACCTATGGTGGCGCGCAAATCATCGTTGTTCGGCAGGCAGCGTGATCGGCAAAGCTAGAGAGACTGGTGTCAGCCGAAGGTGCGAGGTTCAGTGTGACGTAGGCTGGAGAGAACCCGATCGGGATGAGGTTCCAGAACATTCCAACGGTTATATAAGGAGGATCCCAACGTGGGACAAGGGAGACCGTTTTAAACCATCAAGGTAATTGGTCAAGTTTCACTATTTTCTTGAACAAGTTATACCAGACGACGTTTTCCCTGGTTAGATTTTGCGCTAATACTTCTAATACCAAAGTGCCGAGTAAGTCCGCGTGTGAGTCAGAGTGATTTAGTGCTGCCGGTGCCGTAAGAAAGTTTACCAATCGCCTAGAGCTCCGGCCACCCCAGCTATCCGCGAAAGGAGCTCCTGGACCGTGTTAGGTTTCACGAGCGAAAGACCTGGAGAGCCACGTGCACCACTTCCAACAAGCCTCACCGCCATCGCAGCCACCTCCACCGCCTCCGTCGTAGCCACCTTCAAAGCCATCATCGCCTCCGCCGCCACCGTCACCTGCAAGGTCTCGCCGTTCGCCACCCGTAGGATTCATCGCAGCCGCAGTCAGTGAGTCGAATATATTTTTCCGTTAAAAGGGTTTAAATAAAAATAAGGGAATTTAGTTACAAGTATCTATGATTTTTTATTTCGGACGATTTGCGATCACTTTCTGGTGTGCACCAAAGCTATTGTTTTACAGGTGGTGATCTTGTCCGAGCGAAGTGTTTCAAGTGAGTTTTCTCTAGCGCGTTTGTCGACCCAGAGAGGTCAGAATTATAAGTAGAGTCTTATCCGACTGGGATAGACTACAATTGGCGCCCAACGTAAAAGAAAAAAATCTGTCCCAAGCAGATTTTATTCCCGCGTCTAGGGGAGACTCACAAAACCTCCGAAGATTTCGTGATTTGAAAGTGTTTCGATTTTTGCTTTATCGCTTCATCCGTGGTCCAACAGAACAATCCGTGTGATTGTAGTATACATTTTCGAGATCGGTGCGCAAAGAACAGCACCCGCGTGGTCGGCTTTCGCTCTCAGATCAGAAGCCTCTATTGTTTCGATAACAGATAAAATCCTCATTAGCTTTCAGTGATACCGACAGCGCGCAATAAGTCTGGTTTGTGGCTAGACGAAAAAGTGTGGCATTGTGTAGCACAGTAGCACGTGCGTTTGCGGGTTGAGTCTGGCTTTGTTTGTTGCGGGCCGAAATTTCTATTGATCGCAGTTTTGATTGAAACCCTGTCACAATGGAGGGTAATATGATCGCTAACCTGGTAGATTCACAATTAAAATTTTACGATCTTCGTGCTGATTTCCTCAATGAAGATGAATTAGATTATGAGCTGAGTGTTAGAGGAATCATATGCGAAGATGGTGCCCAAATGTGTAGAAAGCGAGGAAATTTAAGAGAGGCACTTAAAAAGGAGAAGAATAGTTGTGATCGCGATAATTTACTCGCAATCCGTTGCGAATTGGACCCCGTGTTGGATTTAGATTTGTGCATTGAAAAGTATAGCCAGGTGAAAGATAGTTTAGAGGGTACTTCTCAACCCGCTCCGCCCCGTTGTCAGTCTACTTTGCTACACTTGGGAGCGCGATTGTGTAGATTGCTTAACCGTGCGGAGGAGGATAAACAGAGTCTAGTAAAAGACATGCTTAAAGAAATTGCAGATCTGTTAAATTTGCACTTTTATAGCAAACGGCAGGTAGAATTTGATTTGAAGGACAGACAGAATAGAGAAGGTACAGATTCACCGGCAGGTTCACCCGAGCCACCGATACCGGTACCGATCGAGCAGCAAATGAATTTACTTGACCAAACAGACGTTGATTTGATGCAATGTTTGCAAAGATTGGGGGTATATGATCCAGCAGGTGGCTCAGTTGATATGAGAAACGATTTTCGAACAGCTATGCTCTGTCTAGAGCATGAACTTTATGCATTACGTAGATACCGGCAGACTAGCACAGCAATGATGTCTCGAATTTTAGAACCGCCCGTCGGTACGACCACTGTAAGCTCCACCACTGTTAGTGAGATAACCACTACGGCAGGAAATAACCAGATTAGTTCCCTTGACCTGCGAACGACCGTGGTGAATTCAACGAATATACCAAGAGTTTATCCAGCTAATAATAAGTTTGTCCCTGGGGTGAGTTCTAGCAGCATAGTGCATCATTCGTATCCGGCCGTTTCAATTCCCTCCTCAATAACGCCGTATTACAGTGGATATCCCAGTTGCTCGACACAGTATAATAATGTCCCATCATTTTCCGCATCATACGGAATGCCACAAACTTCGGCCCCTTATATTAACCCGGCGTACATGAATCGGAACCTTTTGGGGCAGAGGGATGCTATCCCAGGCCCAGAAGGACAGTTTCCCGCGAGGACGCAAACACATTCCCCTGCATTCCCATCGGTCACAACAGGACTATCTTACCCGTTACCACCAGTTCCCATACCGTATCCACCGTTTTCGGATTCTTTTCCGGTGTGGAATAATTATCCGCCTAGACAACATCAGTCTGTGAATTACAACCCTTCATGGCCAACAGATTTTATTCTCGGCCCAGAGGGCCAACACCCAGCAATGTCGACCGCGAATTCCGTTGGATTTCCACCGATCACGGTAGGACAAAGTTACCCGGTACCACCAGTCCCTAACACATTTCCACGCATTGATGTTGAATCATCAAGATACAATTATCAGCATAAATCATTGCCCGTTTCAAAATGGAAACTAGAGAAGTACGCCGGCACAGACCAAGGAAGTAACTTGAACGAGTTCCTAGTCTTGGTTCAACAATTATCGCTTGCTGAGAGAATCTCAGAGCAAGAATTGTTTGATTCCGCCTTCCATTTATTTAAAGGTCCTGCATTGAACTGGTACATGTCTGCTAGTTCCAAAAGAGTACTGAGAAATTGGAACCATTTGGTTCAGGAATTAAGAAAAGCCTTCGTGATTCGTAGATTCACTGGTTCGGTCGGTGATACAACAAAGGTTTCAGCAACGATCGGAAACCTTTCAAGATTATTATTATGATATGGAAAAACGGTGAAAAGCTAGACGTTCTCAAACGCAATATGAGAGGCGATTACAAAAAGCTTCTGCTTTGGAAGACGACTGACACACTTCATGAGTTAGAAGATGCTGGTCGACGTATAGATGCCTCAAACTTTTCTTTATACTACAAAATGCTGGGTCCAGGGAAATCGGCTAATGCTGTAAGTTTAAGTATTTCCCCGCCGCCGGAAACGGTACCACTCAATAGGCAAAACCAAAAGCAGAACCCGGACCCTCCCAAGCCAGGGAATGAAAGGGGAAAAACTAATCTCGAGATAAATATATCACCTAACCAAAATAAACCCACTGCCACCCCTTTGAAACAAGCCAAACAGGTTGACCCCCAAGAAGGGAGTTCCCGTCAGGTTCGATCTTTGGCAATGTTGGTAGCGGCACATGAGCCGCCCACCACAAATCAGTGTCTATTTTGCAGATACTCAGGCCATTCAATCGACCAGTGTCGTTCCGCCAAAGGTTTGATTTGTAGAGTCTGTGGTTTCAAGGGTTTTGATACGCAGCACTGCCCATACTGTTCAAAAAACGAACGAGATGCGACCGAAAAACGCCAGTCGTAGATAGTGTCCGCGTAAACCATCCAGAAATAGAACAGCCCCCACCTGATTGCTGGGAAACCGTTCCGGCGGAAATGTACGAAGCCAATGCACCTCAATCCCTAGTTGTTTATTCGTTGAGACCCAACGACAATCGCCCTTACGTGTCAGTTAAACTATATGACCGTAAAATCGATGGATTACTAGATTCGGGAAGTAACATATCCCTGATCAGTGACCAAATTTATGAAATGCTGGACCGTCCGGTATTAAGACCCTTACACATACCTACTGAAGTTCGTACAGCAAGTGAAACTCAGCTAGAAATAATGGGGCAACTTTATATTCCGTATACATTTGATGACCAAATTAGAATAATCTCAACTTTAGTAGTTGAAAATTTAGCCCTTTCGTGTATTTTGGGCATGGATTTCTGGCAGAAATTTAATATTCGTCCAGAAATTCAATCGTGCTTCATAGGTAAAACCGAAGAACCGACGTCTTCTTCGATGGTTGACCCCCTAACTGAAGAAGAAAAGAACCAGTTAGACAGTATAAAATCTTGCTTTATGGTAGCAAATTCGAAAGAACTAACAACAATACCATTAGTCGAGCATCGAATTGAGATTTCAGACGAGTGGAAAACCAAACCCGCGCCTCGCCAATATCCTTATACACTTTCCCCAAAAGTGCAACAAAAGGTATCAGATGAACTTGACCGCATGCTCAAGGCGGGCATTATAGAGCGATGCCACTCAGATTGGTCCTCTAACGTAGTGCCCGTTATAAAACCAAGTGGCAAAGTGCGACTATGCCTAGACGCGCGCAAGATAAATGAGCGCACGGTGCGCGATGCTTATCCGTTGCCTCACCCTGGCAGAATTCTCAGCCAGCTACCTGCGGCTCGTTATCTGAGCACCATTGATCTATCGGAAGCTTTTTTACAAATACCTCTAGAAACAAAATCGCGTCGTTTCACTGCCTTCAGCATTCAAAGTAAAGGAATGTTCCAGTTCACCCGCCTACCGTTTGGATTGGTTAATAGTCCAGCTACACTCTCCCGACTGATGGACCAGGTCCTCGGTCACAGCGAATTAGAACCACATGTGTTCGTATATTTGGATGACATTGTTATAGTCACTGAAACATTCGAAGAACATATCAAATGTTTGGAAGAAATTGCCCGTCGTTTAGCCTTGGCTAACCTTACTATTAATTTAGAAAAATCTCGTTTTGGAGTCCGCGAGCTTCCATTTCTAGGATATCTTTTATCCACAGAAGGCTTACGCGCTAACCCCGAGAAAATTAAAGCCATAGTCGAGTACGAACGACCCACCACGGTTACCAAGTTACGCCGCTTCCTGGGCATGTGTAACTACTACCGCCGATTTCAGTCGAGTTACAGTTCCTCTCACAGATCTTTTGAAAACCAAGAGTAAAATTCTAACTTGGAACGATTTCGCCGAAAAAGCCTTTTGCGAAATTAAAGAAAAGCTGGTTTCTGCTCCCATACTGGTTAGTCCAGATTTCTCAAAACAATTTTGTATTCGAACCGATGCGAGCGATGTTGCCGTGGCAGGGATTCTTACGCAGGAACATGAAGGTACGGAGCGAGTTATTGCATACTTCTCTCATAAGTTAACTACGCCCCAAAGAAACTATCATGCTTGCGAAAAGGAGACCCTTGCCGCCTTGCTAGCCATAGAAGCTTTCCGAGGGTATGTGGAAGGCAGTCACTTTACTCTGATCACGGACTCATCCGCGCTCTCGCACATTATGACTACCAAATGGAAAACGGCAACGCGATGCAGTCGTTGGTGTCTTACCCTTCAGCAATACGACATAACTATCAAGCACAGAAAAGGGAAGGACAATGTAGTGCCGGACGCGTTGTCAAGAAGTACAGCCGTAGTTTCCACCACTAAACCGTCCGAATGGTATGAGAACATTATCAAACGGGTTAGAGATTCGCCCGATGATTTTGTAGACTATCGCCTACAAAACAATCAACTGCTCAAATTTGTCGCCACCCCAAACGTACCGTACGATCATAGGTTTGAATGGAAAATTCTACCTGCTCCCGAAGAGCGCCAAGCAATAATTCGCCAGAACCATGACGACGCGATGCACCTGGGGGTAGACAAAACATTGGGTTGGATTAAGCAACGATACTACTGGCCCAAGTTGGCCTCAGAAGTACGTAGCTATATTCAAAAGTGCACGATGTGCAAAGAGGTGAAAGCGGCCTCTGTGCCCGTCGTACCACCAATGGGAGATCAGAAAGTTACTCAACACCCATGGCAGATAATTGCCATGGACTTTGTGGGACCTTTACCCAGAAGCAAAAGGGGAAATCAATACATTCTTGTCGTGTTGGACTTGTTTAGTAAGTGGATTATGGTGACACCAATGCGAAAAATAGACAGTCGGATACTCTGCGCCATAATACGTGATCAGTGGTTCTTTCGGAATTCCACCCCCGAGATAATTATCACCGACAACGCCACCTGCTTTCTATCGAAAGAATTCAAGGCAATGTTGGAACAGTTCAATATAACCCATTGGCTTAATGCCAAGTATCATTCTCAGGCTAATCCGGTAGAGCGTGTAAACCGGACGGTCAACGCTGCTATACGTACCTATGTGCGAGCAGACCAGCGACAATGGGACACAAGACTGGCCGAAATAGAGACCATCTTAAATTCATCCATTCATGCTGTCACCAAAATGACACCCTATTTTATTACTCACGGTCATGAAATCTTTTTACAAGGATCCGACCATAAAGACACCACGCTAGCTAATTCAAGAGATGAGCAGCAGAAAGAACTGTTCACCGAAATCTATGCTTTAGTACAGAAACTTTTAAAGGATGGCCATGAGTCAACGCAGAAACGATACAACCTAAGACATCGGCAGCATGCCAAAATGTTCAACGCTGGTCAACTGGTCTACCACCGTAATATGAAACAATCAAGCGCCGCTGACCACTATAATGCCAAGTATGGTGCTATGTACCTTCCTGCTCGAATTAAAACGAAAATCGGGACCTCTTCATACGAAATAGAAGACTTGGCTGGAAAATCTCTAGGTGTTTGGCCGGCAGCCCACCTAAAACCGGGCTGATAGCCCCTGTTATATTGATACCCCCACCATCTTATTATTCTTTTGTTCACTAAACATTATTCAATAAACATATTTCCACCCAAGGGGTAACATACCTGACCATCAGAGTAGAGGGACTACTTCGTATTTCAATAAAGATTGCTTTAAGTTTCGAGGAGCTAGATTCACTTTTAGTGGACCGAAAATGAAGCCCCGGGGTCGCGATTCGCCATGAGGGCATGACAGTATTTGACCCCGAAATTCCGACTGATCCGCTCCAAACACGTTTCGATCAGTGTGTTGTCGAAGTAGGAGAAAGATAGGTTTTAACTAAAGAAACATAGGGATATAAAGCGTGTACAGTTTGGTAATTTAGAGTTCCTAATAATAGATATACTGGTCGTGAGTCAACCAGAGGACCAAGGGAGGGTTAGTGATATGTATGGCGTGGGTGGTACAGAATGATTGAAGAGTGGGTGGAAAGCAAACGCACCTGCGTACATAAGAGTTTCTAATGGAACGTAACCGCAGCCATCAATAGTAAAGTAAGGTATTGTCGCAGAAAGTTAATGAGTTGGACGGTAAAGTGAAATAAAAAAAAAAAACTTGATTTGGGAACGAGAGCATAGGTCTAAATGAAAATATAATCCGGGTAAAACTGTCCCTAAATGAAGCAGATGAAGCAAAATCAACCATTCTATTTTCGCGAGAATCGCAAGGAAAAAAAATACACCTTCAGTGATTTTTTTTTTCCCGAGGAGGGGGACATTGTAACCTTTGGGAAAAGGTTCCACCGTATAGCTATGCTCTGGTGACAGTGTTGCTATACTATAATCAGACCGAATGTCAGTAAATGTAAATCCCCATGCCAGAAATTGTTTGAATTATATAAATATAAATAAAGAACCATTAAAGTCCGATTTAATTTTAAATATTTGCTCGAAACTTAGAGGCCTCCGAAATAGTGAGTCGTTACCACGTCGATAGAGACACCAGTGCAAAAAGATTCGATGTGCTCTGAAATGGGACCATTCACTATTACGGGCGGCCAATCAGGAGCTAGTTAGCTTGCCGAAAAGGGTAACCGTAGGGATGCTAGGCGACTTACTGCTGCTACTTTCATCGGCGATAAGCCAGGACAACAACCTATGGTGGCGCGCAAATCATCGTTGTTCGGCAGGCAGCGTGATCGGCAAAGCTAGAGAGACTGGTGTCAGCCGAAGGTGCGAGGTTCAGTGTGACGTAGGCTGGAGAGAACCCGATCGGGATGAGGTTCCAGAACATTCCAACGGTTATATAAGGAGGATCCCAACGTGGGACAAGGGAGACCGTTTTAAACCATCAAGGTAATTGGTCAAGTTTCACTATTTTCTTGAACAAGTTATACTAGACGACGTTTTCCCTGGTTAGATTTTGCGCTAATACTTCTAATACCAAAGTGCCGAGTAAGTCCGCGTGTGAGTCAGAGTGATTTAGTGCCGCCGGTGCCGTAGGAAAGTTTACCAATCGCCTAGAGCTCCGGCCACCCCAGCTATCCGCGAAAGGAGCTCCTGGACCGTGTTAGGTTTCACGAGCGAAAGACCTGGAGAGCCACGTGCACCACTTCCAACAAGCCTCACCGCCATCGCAGCCACCTCCACCGCCTCCGTCGTAGCCACCTTCAAAGCCATCATCGCCTCCGCCGCCACCGTCACCTGCAAGGTCTCGCCGTTCGCCACCCGTAGGATTCATCGCAGCCGCAGTCAGTGAGTCGAATATATTTTTCCGTTAAAAGGGTTTAAATAAAAATAAGGGAATTTAGTTACAAGTATCTATGATTTTTTATTTCGGACGATTTGCGATCACTTTCTGGTGTGCACCAAAGCTATTGTTTTACAGGTGGTGATCTTGTCCGAGCGAAGTGTTTCAAGTGAGTTTTCCCTAGCGCGTTTGTCGACCCAGAGAGGTCAGAAATATAAGTAGAGTCTTATCCGACTGGGATAGACTACAATATATATATATATATATATATATATATATATATATATATATATATATATATATATATATATATATATATATATATATATTTATATATATATATATATATATATATATATATATATATATATATATATATATATATATATATATATATATATATTTTTTTTTTTTTTTTTTTTTTTTTTTTTTTTTTGTTTCAGGTGAAGGGGAAATTTGCATCCAAACCCCTGAGGTGACCAACCTCAGGGAGTGTGGGGTTGGTTTGAATCAGTGACCGGACCCACTAAAACCCCTTCAGTCTCCAGCCCATAATACTCCCCGGGACCACCGCTAGGTATTGCTTCGGGGAGCGGCTTTTGTGCTCTGTGCACCCTCTTGGTTCTTTAGGTCTTTTTGCTAACTTAGCTAACTAACCTGGAGACTGGCCGTTAGCTAACACTGGCGTGTCGGTGGTCAACCTGTCGCCTGTTTTGCAATTCTAAAACTATTTGAGAGGCGGCTGTACAAACCGCCCTCCAAATGTTTGGGTCTTTACACATCCTCCGAACTAGGTTGTCCGGAGTGGTGTCTGGCCCGCTCACTACCATCATGTCGCTCCGCGCATGCACAAAACGAGGGCACACGAAGAAGACATGCTCAGCAGTCTCTTCCGCATCCGCGCACTCGGGACACATGGGGGACCCCGCATGCCCGAATCTGTGTAGATACTGCCTAAAGCAACCATGGCCTGACAGAATCTGTGTCAGATGGAAGTTCACTTCTCCATGGCGCCTCCCGACCCATCCGGATACATCCGGAATAAGTCGATGCGTCCATCTACCCTTCGCGGAATTGGACCACTCCTGCTGCCATCTGATCATCGAGAATGATCTTCTGGTACCTCGTATGCCCCTTGTGTCACGTTGATCGAAGCATTCTACGTCCTCCTTAATGGCTATGCTGATAGGCAACATGCCGGACAGGACGCAGATTGCGTCGTATGACACAGTTCGATACGCGCTCGCAACCCTCAGGCACATGAGCCTGTAGGTACTTTCCAACTTACTCCGATGTTTACTAGTACCTAATGCTTTGGACCACACTGGCCCGCCATATCTCAGTATGGACGAAGTCACGCTAGCTAGAAGTTTCCGCTTGCTGCCGTACACTGCTGAGCTATTGGACATCATGCGAGATAATGCTGCAATAGCCATTGAAGCCTTCTTGCAGGCATATTCGACATGGCTCCCGAAGGCGAGCTTGTCATCGATCATCACCCCCAGCAACTTCAGGGAGCGCTTAGAGGCGATGGTGCAATTCCCGACACTGATCAACGCCTGTTGCTTCGACTTGCGGTTATTGACAACTGAAATCTCCGTCTTATGATGCGCCAGCTCCAGTTTTTTGGAGCGCATCCAGTCCTCGACGACGCTTATAGAGTGCGAAGCCGTCAACTCAACCTCCTCGATCGACTCGCCGTAGACCTCAAGTGTGATGTCGTCCGCAAATCCAACGATCACAACCCCTTGGGGGAGCTTTAGTTTCAGCACTTCATCGTACATGATATTCCACAGTACCGGGCCCAGGATGGAACCTTGTGGAACCCCTGCGGTAATTGGGACACATTTTTGACCCTCGTCTGTGCTGTAAACTAGCACACGATTCTGGAAATAATTTTCCAGAATCCTGTACAAAGACACCGGAATGTCTAGTTTCCGAAGCGAGTGGGCTATGGAATCCCAGCTAACACTATTGAACGCATTTTTCACGTCCAACGTGACGATTGCGCAATAACGAATGCCCCATCTTTTACGCTGGAGTGCTACCTCTGCTGTTTTGGTGACGGACAGAATAGCATCCACCGTAGACTTGCCTTTTCGGAAGCCGAACTGGTTACTCGACAGACCGTTTGCACATTCGGTGTACCTAACCAGTCTATTGAGAATAACCTTCTCGAGCACCTTACCCGCCGTATCGAGCAGACATATCGGTCTGTATGCCGACGGGTCACCAGGTGGTTTCCCTGTCTTCGGCAATAAGACCAGCTTCTGTCGCTTCCATCTGTCTGGGAATGTACAGTCATCCAGGCACTTCTGCATGACTTCCCGAAATAGTCTGGGGGCCTCTTTGATGGCCTTCTTCACAGCCAGATTCGGAATCCCATCCAATCCCGGTGCCTTGCTCACCTTCAGGGAGTTGGCGATCGCGATGAGTTCCTCATTCGTAACCGTTTCCGCCTCCTCTGCCTCGGCACGGCTAACGCCGTCACTCATATATTGGGTGTTCGGCAGGTTGGCCGACCACCTCTGGTCTGAGTTTGAGATACTGGAACGTCGGTGAAGTGACTCGCCAGCCGGAGGCCAAGGATTTGGCTCGTGGCGTGGAAAGAGTCCCTCTATGATCCGCTCAAGCATCGCTGGTGATTTTTCTGCGGGCGCCATCGCACCCTTAGTCTTGGCCATCACCATCCTATAGGCGTTACCCCACGGGTTAGTGTTGGCACTAGCGCACAGTCTTTCGAAGCACGCACGTTTACTAGCTTTTATTGCTCTCTTAAGCGCCGCTCTTGCGGAACTGAATTCCCCTCGACGATCTTCCCTTTCTTCGTCGGTTCGCGCACGTTGAATCCTTCTTCTCGCTTGAAGACACGCTCTGCGGAGGTCCGCTATCGCGTCGGTCCACCAGTAGACTGGTGGCCTTCCATGCCTAGGCTGGCGGTTCCTAGGCATAGTGGCGTCGCACGCCCGCGAAAGTATGGCAACAAGTTGATCAGCGCTCGGGTTACGAATTCTGCTTGCCTCGTGTTCTAGTCTAATTGCTTCCGCAAATACCTCTTCGTTGAAGTGTGGTATCCTCCACCCGCGAGGAGCTGGAGTGTTAATTCTACTCGCCACATGCGGTCTCGTTTTACAGTCTACGCTATAACAGACCGCCAGATGGTCGCTATGAGTGTAGCCATCGTCTACCCTCCAGTTCGTGATCAATCCTGGACTACAGAATGTCACATCGATGATCGACTCCGCGCCGTTTCTACTGAAGGTGCTCTTCAAGCCGACGTTGGCCAGATCTATGTTGAGCTTCGCCAAAGCCTCCAACAAGATCCGGCCTCTCTGGTTTGTGCGTCGACTTCCCCACTCAGTTGCCCATGCGTTGAAGTCGCCCGCCACTACCAACGGTGATAGACCGATCAGCTCCCCGGTGGCTCGGTCGATCATCCTTGCGAACTGCTCGGTAGACCAACGAGGCGGAGCATAGCAGCTGCAGTAGTACACTCCGTTCACCTTGGCAACCGCGTATCCTTCGTTTGAAGTTGACACTATCTCTTGAACCGGGAACCTGCTCGTCGTCCATATTGCCGCCATACCGGACCCGTCCGAAATCCAGTTACCGTTTCCGGAAGGAATTCGGTAGGGGTCCGAGATTATGGCGATGTCCGACAACGACTCAGTGACTGCTTGGTATAGCAGTTGCTGAGCCGCGAAGCAGTGGTTCAAATTTAGCTGTGTCACTCTCACGCCCGTGGCTTGCTAGTCGGCTTACCGGCCGTGCACCTCGGGCCTCCCATTATGTGCTTTGCGTCACGCTTCCCGGCGCACGCCAAGCACTTCGGGGGCTCTCCGCAGTCTTTGCTTTTGTGGCCTGCAGCACCACACCGCCTGCATAGGGAGCTCCTGTCAGGCCCCTTGCAGCTAAAGGACTTGTGTCCTTGCTCGAAGCATCGAAAGCAGACCTCCGGCGGCTGGTAGATGCTGAGTGGGCACATTGACCAGCCCACTTTGAGCCTCGCTACCTTTAGCGCCTGGTTTGCGTCTACTGACGAAAGCCTGACAGTGGCGGTCTGGGTTCCTACTGGGCCTTTGCGCAGTCGAACTGCCTCTGGTGCCACAACCACTTCGCACTGCTCCTTGAGGGCATCCACGACTTCGCATGCCTCGGTGACTTCGTCCAGGTATTTAAGTTGTAGGGTTACCTGCGACGTGAGTGCCCGAACCTGCACTCTATCTCCAAGCGCCTCTTGGGCCAATGCCCGATAGGCTGGGCCCTTGTTTCTGGCTTCTTTGCGGAGCTCAACGATCATTTCTCCCTTGCGGGATCGGCGGATGCTACGCACATCTGCCCCCAGATCTTTGAGCTTCGCATCGCCTCTCATTGCCTTAAGGACTTCCGAGTACTTTGACTCTTCTGTCTTAAGGATGAGTGCGTCGCCCTTATTTTTAACTTTCTTCGTCGCAGGATTTGTAACCGGATGCGGTTTTTTGGCCACCACTTTTTGGTTCCTACTCCTTCCCGGAACCGTTACCCACGGGTTACCGGGAGCCTTCTGCTCCTTGGCTGCCACCGTGGGCGTTGCTTGCGCCACTCCTACACCGGTCTGAGGGCTGTTTGCGATTAAACGCTTCTTGGTGCCCCCGGGGGCCGTCTCTCCCGGGGACTGTCGCGTTCGTTTGGCAGCTGGCCCTGCCGCGCAAACCGCCGCAAACGTGCTAGCGTCCGTTTGGACCGACTTCGTCGCCAGCTCGGTCACCTTCGTCTCCTCTTTCTCCGCAGCCGCAGCTTTCATTTCGAGCTCGGCGTGCTCCTTTTTCGCAGCATCGACGGAGGACCGAAGCATGTAGAGGGCCTGCTTCAAGTACTTCGTTGTATTGCTGCGACTTTTCGCAAACTCGATTATAGCATCGAGCTGCTCAGACAGGGCCACTACCCTCGGTAGCGTGTCCCGCTGTCTTCCGACCGCCTTTAATAGCTGTGGACCAGCCACCGCGATGTCTTGCGTAGATCCGGTAGGCGTACTGCCTTTACCGTCTTCGCAGGCGACCTTCACTGCATCCGTCTCCACTTTTCTAGGCGGAGACCGCTGGATGCCACCTCGCGCAAATGGGTTTTCCAACCCATCTGTCCCCATCTCCAGAGTTTTGTTTTTCTGCATTCTTGTTAATTGGGTCCCCCTACCAGCCGCTATCCTTATCCATAATGGAGTAGTCGCCTAAATGGTCCCAAGGTAGTCTATGCCGGAGCAGTGAGGCCATGGCTAGGGGCGGCTGCCATAGCGCCTTATGGGCAACTATGACACCCCCGACCGGCGCAAGTCAGGAAAAGACATCTGATCCTACTCCTGCCTGGTTCCCACCAGGCAATGGACTCGGAACGTACTGGAAGGCCTGCCAGGTTTTACGGGACGGAGACCCCTGCACCGGTTGTAATCTCGCCGTTTCAAGCCGTTATCACACGACATTACTAAGGGAGCTCGGCGCAGGTGCCAGCCCAAAATCATGGTACGAAAACGAAATCCGACTCGTATCCTATAGTGATGCGACCAGTTGCCGTAATTGGGAACATTACTGGCATCAGTCCCAATGGGCGGTATAGTGCATTTGGGTGGTGGGAGCGGCACTACTCGCTCCGTCGGAGCTGCTTCCGGCCAGTGTGGCTTTTGCGAGAATTCAGCGGCCCAGTGCCTGAATCTCGCCACGACCTAGGCTAGCTCCCGCTGATGGTCCGGGACTGCTTGCTAGCAGTGAGCACTTCCGTGGCCTTCGGTGATCGCCAATTACCGACCCGTGGTGGCATACAGCTCTGCCAAATATATATATATATATATATATATATATATATATATATATATATATATATATATATATATATATATATATATATATATATATATATATATATATATATATATATATATATATATATATATATATATATATACGGGTTAAATCGATACATATGCATGTATGTCAAGATAGACGAATCGGTACCGCGTTCTTCCAGGAACCTTATGAGCATGAGTTCGAGATTCGAGACTGGCAGTAAATTAATCGGATACTAAAAAGGTAATTTTCACTAACAATAATATAAAAATAAGCGATTAAAAATACACACAAAAGTGCAAAACATCGAAAGATTTAGATGTGTTCGAATCGCCTAAATAAAAAAAAAGTGTCTAATTAAGACTATTTTATATTTTGAATCATAGCTGTAATCATAGCTGTAATAAAGCTGATAAAGCACTTATATAGACTATAAGCCAGCTACTGTTGGCTGTTAAAGAGTTTTTCTACAAGCTTTACAAAGTATGATTAATCGCTTCTACAGAACCGATCAGCATGTATAAAAGTTGTTCAAATGGCTGAGTTACTTCTTATTAAGCCCGTGCCCGGCTATTTAGGAAGCCGAATGTAACATGTAGCTGATTTAGTTCTCCAAAACCGACTGATTAAAAGTTGATTAAACACTTAGAAATACATTATTTGACCTATATTCAGCCGTCAGCTGAATAAGATTAGTTATAAAAGCGCTTATTTAGTCGAAAAATGTTTTTTGGGTAGCTACCACTGGCGTGTTGGTGGTTGACCCGCCACACACGTTGCAGCTCCAGGACAATCTGAGAGGCGGCCGCACACCCTACAGGGAACTTGAGTTTCAACACTCCGTCATACATGACATTCCACAGCACCGGGCCCAGAATAGAACCTTGCGGAACTCCTGCGGTAATTGGGACGCACTTCTGACCCTCCTCCGTGTCGTAAAAAAGTACTCGATTCTGGAAATAATTTTCCGCCGTTTTGATGACGGAAGAGATTGCATCCAGCGTGGACCTGCCCTTCCGGAAGCCGAACTGGTTACTTGCCAGACCGTGTACACCCTCCGTGTACCTCACCAGTCTGTTGAGAATGATTCTCATCGCCCTGGATGCTCGGCAGGTTGGTCGACCATCTCTAGTCTATGTCTGAGATACTGGAACGTCGGACGTGAGACTCGACCGCCGGAGGCCAAGGACTTGGCTCGAGGCGCGGAAAGAGTCCCTCGATTATACGCTCCAGCATCGCTGGTGATCGCTCTGCAGGCGCCAGCGCGCCTTTAGTCTTGGCCATTTTTTGTTTGGGGCCGTCCATAAAGCACGAAATCCAATTTTTAATATTTTTTTGCATTTTTTAACTTTTTTATAGAATTATATGATCTTTGACCACAGGTAGTGCCACCGGGCGTCCTCCCCATTGAAAAAAAAACGTAATTAATGGACGACCCCTCGAACTAAACAAATTTTTCCTAAATATATACATTTTTTAAATAAACTAAAACAACATAAGTAACACAAACTAATTACAAATTGAAAAAGTCATCATCACAATCATCATCTTCCGCTGTGATCGCTTAAATCTTGTGTTGAATAGTTTCCAGAAAATTTGAAGTTCATTATACTTATCAGCAGGAAAAATGTCTTTCGCTGCAATTTTCATATCTTCTAGTAATTTTCGATGTTTCATATATATGTTATCTTCCTAATCCGGTTTCTATGGTTGAAAGAGGACATTTAAATACATGTGTAACACCATGAATTGACAACTTACTAGACATTGAATTAGATGGTGCCGCTGAAGTTGAAGGCTCCATAATCAAATTCAACGAATTTATGAATTTGAAAACCAAGACACTGGAATGACACAACGTTCTAAATGAATACGAAAAGATGCGAAGGGCGACGACTGTTCTTTGTTTTTTTTTCTTATAAAGCTAAATGTGTGCTTTACTTTTGTATGCAAACGAGTGCGAAGTAAATGCAATCTTCAAACGGACTATTGTTAGCCGGATTTTGATGGTATGAATTTGCTGCTAGTATTTGACACTTCAATCAATTTCGCGAATTTCATGATCATAAATTGAAAAGGGCTGAATGTTTTTAATATTGTTTTAAATTTGCAGAAAGTTATAAAGTTTGACATAATTAAAATTTCATAAAGATTTGTTTACTGTTTTCTTGTTTAACACTAATTTTATAACTTTTCATTGATAAATTTCGTGATTTTCGCCCAAATTTATATTTTATCCTTACGGATTGAGTACGATATCATAAATTTTCATTAATGGGGTATCATGGTTATGATTAAAATTAATTCTGGATGAAATTTCAACCTCAAAAATAAAAACTAAAAAATCTGCTATCGCTTTTTTTCACTAAAGTGACAATTTGCGCAGTTTTGCGCTACAGCGGACAGTATGCATTCAATAGCTTACGTTTTTATCTAAATTTTGAATGTAGTCACAACCGTGGCAATCTGCGGCAACTAAACTTTTAAGCTACTTTTCTACAAAAAATCACGTTTTTTTTTAAATTTTTTTTAGTGTCAGGCCTACTATAACCAAATTTTACAATATCTAATGAAAAGGGTTTGTTTTGCACAATATTTACAACAACTTTTCCTTCGACGTCAAAAAAATCCAAGCTATCATTGAAGCTACAGAGCGTTTCAAAGTAATGTACTTTTTTCAAAAAAAAGACAAAAAACGTAGTTTTCATGATATTGCGCCCAAACTATGGATTTATACACTTGAATGTTATAGCAATAAAGGAAAAATATTATGAAACAGCTAACGAAAAAAAATTGTTTTTGACTGATGGCCAGCGATTCCCTACTGTGCGGTGGCTTCCCATTCCTAGGTTGGCGAGTCCTAGGCATGGTGGTGTCGCACGCCCGCGATAGCATAGCAACTAGTTGGTCAGCAGTCGGGCGGAGCCAACTGCCCCCCTCGCCCTCTCTTCTCCTTGCCTCTTCGAATACCTCGGCATCAAAGTGCGATGTCTTCCACCCGCGAACGGTCGGAGTGTTGGCTCTATCCGTCGCTTGCCGCCTCTCGTTGTTGTCTACACTATAACAGACCGCCTGGTGGTCGCTATTAGTGTAGCCATCGTCTACCCTCCAGTTCTTGATCAGTCCTGGGCTGGAGAACGTCACGTCGATGATCGACTCCGCAACATTTCTGCTAAATGTACTTTTCTTCCCAACGTTGGCCAGATCTAGGTTGAGCTTTGCCAGAGCCCCCAACAGGATCTGGCCCCTCTGGTTCGTGAAGCAACTTCCACACTCAACAGCCCAAGCGTTGAAGTCGCCCGCCACCACCAACGGCGTTAAGCCCGTTAGCTCCATGGATAGGAGGTCGACCATCTGGGTGAAACTTTCGGTAGACCAACGTGGCGGAGCATAGCAACTGCAGTAGAACACTCCGTTCACCTTAGCAACTACGTACCCTTCTTCTGAGGTTGAGACAACCTCCTAAACCGGGAACTTGCTCGTCGTACATATGGCCGCCATACTGGTCTTATCCGCAACCCAGTTACCGTTTCCGGGAGGGATGCGGTAGGGATCCGATATGATGGCGATGTCCGACAACGACTCAGTGGCTGCTTGATGTAGCAGCTGCTGAGCCGCGAAGCATTGGTTTAGGTTCAATTGCGTCACCCTTACGCCCGTGGTTTCGCAGCTGGCTTACCGGCTGGGCACCTGAGGCCTCCCATAAAGTGTTTGGCGTAACGTTTCGCGGAACATACCATGCACTTGGGAGACTCCCCACAGTCCTTTGCTCTATGGCCTGCACCGCCTCATCGCCTGCACAGCTGGCTCCTATCGGGCCCCTTGCAGGTCCAGGACTTATGTCCGCCTTCGAAGCACCGGAAGCAAATGTCTGGTTGCTGTAGTAGGCCCAGAGGACATACAGACCAGCCGACCTTCAACTTGCCCTCTTTCAGGGCCAGGTTAGCGTCCGCCGACGGAAGTCGGAAGATAGTTATCTGGGTCCCCGCCGGACCTTTGCGGAGGCGGATCGACTCACCCGGAAGCACCTTTTACGGAGCAAATAGAGCCGCTCCCGACACCCACCAACCCGCCCATCGGGACTGATGCCAGTAAGGTCCCGATTATGGCAACTGGCAGCGTAGTGAACGGATATGAGCTGGATTTCGGAATGGTACCGCGTCCTCGGGCTGGCACCTGCATCGATCTCCCTTGATAAAGTCGTGTGACAACGGCTTGAAATGGCGAGGTGGTACCCGGTGCAGGGGTCTCCGTTCCATAAAACCTGGCAGGCCTTCCAGTACGTTCCGAGTCTATTGCCTGGTGGGAATCAGGCAGGAGTAGGATCAGATGGTTGTTCCTGACTTGCGCCGGTCGGTGGAGCCCTAGTTGCCCATAAGGCGCTATGACTGCTTACCCTAGCCATGATGGGACCACATAGGCGACTACTCCACCATGGACAAGGATACCGGCTGGAAGGGGGACCCACTTAACTACAATGAGCTCGCAAAAACAAAAAGAGACGTGTGCGGAGGGGTTACCAAATCCCTTCGCACGAGGTGGCATCCAGCGGTCTCCGCAGAAGAAGGCGGAGACGGATGCGGCGAAGTCTGGAGGTGGAAAAAGACATCTCGGTAGACGGTCCCTTGCTAGTCAAGGCCGTCGAAAAGTGTATGGACACGCAGCCGAGAGTGGCGGCGCTGTCTGAGCAACTCGTTGCCATAATCGAGTTCTTGGCGAACAGGCGAAACATCGCTGGCGACCTGAAGCAGAGCCTCCTCCTGCTTTGGAGCACCATTGATGAAGCCAGAAAGGAGCACGAAGAACTCGTAGCTCGGGTGAAGGCGGCCGAGAAAGCGGCCAGGACCGGGAGGGCGGCTGCATCTAAAGAGGTGCAGACAGACGCCCCCTCGTTCGCGTCGGTCTGCTCCACGGGGCAGGTCGCTAAGCGAACGAGACAGTCCCCGGAGGAAACGGCCCCCGGGAACACCAAAACGATTGGTCGTGATACTCCCACGGGAAATCACGCCAACCGGTTCAAGGTCCACCGCGGAAAAGGCACAGGTGGAGGCTACGGGCAACCCTTGGACTACCGTAGAGGGTAGGAAGCGTCGGGAAGGAGCGACGCGCCATGATGGCGGAGCGGCCAGAGGACCAAAAAAGGTCAAAAAGGCGCGAAATAGGGGTGATGCCCTCATACTCAAGACGGATGGATCGAAGTACTCAGAAGTCTTGAAGAAGATGAGGGGGAAACCCAGCTAAAGGATCTGGGGGCGGATGTGTGGAGTATCCGCCGATCTCGCACTGGCGAGATGATACTTGAGCTCCGGAAGGACGCCAAGAACAAGGGGGCTACCTACAAAACGGTAGCTGAAAAGGTCCTAGGGAAGGAGGTACCAGTGCGGGCACTCACCTCAGAAGTGACTCTCCAGCTCAAAAACCTGGACGAAATCACTGAGGGGTGCGACATTGCACAAGCCCTAAAAGCGAAGTGCTTCCGGGTGATTGTGGCTTTTGCGAGGAGTCGACTGTCCCTGGTCCGACGCTCACCACCCTTAGGCGACCTCCCGCTGCTGGTCCGGGACTGTTCGGTACTGTCAGTGGTCACACCTGTACTGTGCGCTCTCGACGATCGCCACACGTCGACCCGTGGTGGCATGCAGACTTCTGCGAGAGAGTGTATAAGTGAAAATTACCCGCATTTGGAAACTCTCGCAGCAGCGTGTACTCAGTATGACAATTCTCACCACTTGCGCAGAATATCGTTCACGTAAATTTGTTTAAATTCGTTTGTTTTTCGTTTGTGAACGATATTGTCGCGTTTAGTAGCGCCGATAATTTATTATTTATATTTGTGAATTAATTTTTAGGGTTAGATAGGCCGGAGTTCCCCTCTAGCTATGGAAAAGTGGTGTGCTGAATGCTGACTTCGACGTCACGGCGGGTTTGTTGTGGTCGGCAACAGAAGCATCCATCACGGGATTAGTTTGTTTTAGAGATGGACTCTTTTCGTTCATACATAATATTTGTTGACTATCAGTGTAGCGAATTATCTGACACCGCAAGCGAGAGCCACGTGAAAGCTTTACACCCGATTTGCCAGACGCAAGGCCGCGCGCAAAACTACAATAGAACTCCCAAAAACAAGCTGCCACCAAATGTCTGCTCTGCTATGCATATCCCATCACCCATCCACCAGCCAGCCGCAAGAGCTTACCAAAAATCAACTTGTCACAGTTCATACACAGGTACCACGGGTTGACTTACGCCGAGTACGTACACGAATGGATGTGGAACAAAAAGAACGAAAGAACTGATTAACTGATCTTCTGGCAATCCGCTCGCAGACTGATCAGAAGACTCAGTTCTTTGAAAGAGCGAAATCTTTCGCTCTCAGAAGAACTGATTCTTCCAGTGGCTCTTCTCTTCAGCTCGCGATCAGAAGATTTCGGTCTTTTATATGGTTATACATTGGAGAGAAGGCAGCCGGTGACAGTTTTTTTTTGGGAATACTATTGCAGTGTCGCACGCCGCTTTGTGCTTGGGGTGTAAAGCATTCACATGGCTCTTACTTGCGGTGTCTGATGAACAAAATCAGCTATTTGCTTGAAGTAAGGGGTGCGATACTGCTCTTCAAAAAAGAACGATAGATTACTTACTCACTTTGAAGAATCAGTTCTTCTAGTTTGTTTTAGCTTCGACCACGGTAGGACATACACGTCGCGTGTTATTGTTTTCTCAGGCGCGTTTTTACTGTTTTTTACAGTTTTATTCGTTCGATTTGTGTCCTGTGAAGCGAAGGTTGTTCCGCTTCTTCGTTATAAGACCAGCGAAGGTTGTTCCGCTGGCCCGTGAGTGCGCGTGCTACGAATGGCGTTTGCTCGCCGGATAGGGTAAGCTGCGCTTTTGGCTACCCCGGCAAATTGCCAAGGAGCAAAGGGAGAAGACACCACCCCGCCTGAGATCGTTGCAGCAGGAGCTGTTGGATATCGCCAGACCGACGACGAGCAGCAACGTCGCCGCAGCCTCCCCTTCCCACCACAAAACAGCAAGAGGAAAAGGACGGAATAAACGCGGATAAGTTTTTATTTTATTTATTTGTCGTTTTTTTCTTTTGTGTTCTAGCAAAAGTTCGAAAGTCCGTTAAAAAATATTTTACTTAGGAAAAATATCAAAAATCGGAGCGAATTTTTGTTACGCAAGTGGTGAGATTTCTTCCGCAATATTGTTCGCGGTCGTATTAAATATTTATATATTGTTGTTATTTATTAAATATTTATATATACATTTATTTATTATTTTTGTTTTCCGAATCGGTGATTTTGCGTTGGTTTTGGTGGAACTGCCAGACGAGTTGTGGAAAGTTTGAGTCTTTCCCAGTCAAGGTAATTGCCAACCTTTAAAATTTAATCCGATTCGAAACATTTTTTCGATTCAGCTCAAATACCTGGAATAAAAGGGAATCGTTAGAAGGCTAAATAAACACAAAGTTTCATACCGTGTCATAATTTAATGCTTTGTGCTTTTGAGTTCTTTTCCAAAAACATTGAAAAAAGGCAATGATGGTTGAAGAGCTCAACAGAGCTAATTGGTTGATGCGGGTTGACCATCTGCATTTCGACGAGCTAGATTTTGAGTTGAGCTCGCGGAATGTTGTCAGCTCGGCTGATTCGGATTCATCTGGGGTTCAGCGGCAGCGTCGTTTACGGGGATTGTTGGCCGAAGAACGGTCTTCTCCGGTGGAACGCTTGCGCGTGTTTCATGGGGATGCTGCTGAAGAAATGGAAATCTGCCTTGGGAAGTTGAGTTTCATTAAGGAAGATCTCCGTTATAGATGCCCAAACAAAGAGGTTTACCGAACAAGGTTACTTCATCTGGGGTCTAGACTCCAGATAATCCATAAATATACAGTAGTGGAGGTCAACCAGGAAATTTTGGGTTTGTTGGCGGAAGTTGCTGCTACATATCAAGAACATTTTGATTTGTCGGCAGTGCTTCCTCCAATTGAAAATACTGGGGAAGGTGGAGCAGGTTTGGGAGATTTGTTGGACACGATCGTACCACCAACACAAACGGCACCCATTTCCCCGCAAAGTACAGGATAAGATGTTGAGTCAGTCTTGAGCGAGTTAAGGGACGAGATTCGACTTTTACGTCAGCAATCCCAACGAGATAGAGCTTTAGCGGCTGATAGCCTTTTGGAAGCTACTCAGACGCTAATGGGCGGGAGTGATTCACTGAACACTATTGCTCCAGTGTTAAGAAAGACGGTTCAAGAAGTTGTTTCCCTTCGTGAATCCGTCGGTGAACTTCGGGTGCTGGTACATTCTAAACCAGCTGGCGTTCCCGAGATTGATCTGCAGACCGATCTGGACGAAAGACGCGAGACGGACGAAATCGATGAACCAGAAGAATCTGGAGTAGCAGATCCACCACTGGCGCCCATATTGAATCAAACCGTGGTGGAAAAGTTACTCTTGGACTTCCTGAAAGATCGATGTCCGTCACTTCCGGTTGAGAACACGAAACCAGCTTTACCAGTCATTCAGTCCCAGGCCCCACAACACCATGGGAATGGAAGGTCAAGCCCGGCAGGTGGGCGTTTTCCTTTGCCCAATCATGCCCAATCATGCTCGGTCTATAATTACAATCGTCGACCACAGCGTGTTTCCGATTGGAAAATCGAGAAATACGCTGGGACAGATTATGGACTAGGGCTAAATAAATTTCTGGACTCCGTTGAAAATTATGCTCAGTGCGAGCAAATTTCAGAGGAGGAGCTGTTCAATTCTGCAATGCACCTACTCACTGACAATGCTCTCACTTGGTATCGGGCTATGAGATCGCAGAACAGGCTTTACAACTGGAACCATTTGGTTTGTGAGCTTAAGGCAAATTTCGTTCATCTGGAACTTGACGCCGCTCTCAAACCAAAGGTTTTCCAACGCCTGCAGATAGGAAACGAGCATTTCCTGGACTATTTCCGGGAAATGGAAAAAAATATTCCGTGCTATGACGGTTCCCATGACATCGAGTGAAAAACTTGACGTGCTCAAGCGGAACCTCTGGCCGGACTAAAAGCAAGTTTTAATTTCAAAGCCAGTGAGTACGCTTGCAGAATTGATAACTTTAGGTAAATCGATTGATGCGTACAAAACACCGATTTACCGAAAAGTGTTCGGTTCTCAAAAGGAAGTCGCTGCTTATTCGGTAAATCCACCAATTAACACCTCGAAAAAGGACCTCGAACAAAAAGGAAGGTGGTTCGAATATTAGCCACGTTGAAACCAAAACATTTTGGAGCAAAAATTCCCAAAAGTATAATTTTTCTTCAAAACGCCGTCTGAAAACACGCCAGGTGTTCAGACGGAAAAGAATCTTGTCGAGAGAAATTCGAAACCGAAATCCAAACAAAAGCTGGTAATTTGTCTCGACTATCTGGTGGAACAGCATCGACCTCCTAGTCTCGGAGTCTGTTACAACTGCGGTGGTACTGAACACGACCATGAGGAGTGCAGAAATCCTAGACGAGTCTTCTGTATTTTGATTGGATTCAAGAGTTTCGATGCCTCTCGCTGTCCCTACTGCTTAAAAAACAGGATTCGTACCAACTAAAGTCGCAGTTGTGTAAGGATGTGCGCCCCATAGAAAGCCTTAAATTAGACCCCCAAATTTGCAACAGTTTTCGACCAGCTCATGAAAAGGATTATCGTGATCCGTTGTTTGTTGAAACCATCATCCTCGATGATCCGTCCGATATTCGTCCTTTCGTTTTTGTCGCAGTATATGGCCATTAGACTGGGACACGGTTTTATGGGAAAAAAGCGATGGTGTTATTTTTTCGCTCCCACGCACTTTTCGTGTTCCTTATGGATCCTGTAACAACTGTGTATCTTTTCAGATCGATCGGTGAAACGCCCGATTTGCGCCCGATTTTTAAAGTTTCCATACGATTTCATATGGGAAAATTCACTTTTTCAAAACTTATTCTCTATAAACTCCCAGTTGGGTCCTAAAAATATATCGATACATGATATTTGTAGGAAGTTTTCCTGGGAAAAACTCTTCTAAATACTGTAAGGCGCTACGATGCTTGTAGAAACAGCAATTCACCCCAAACTGATTGAATGTCTGACGGACGGCTCACCATTGAATTTTACTAGCAATACTGCTGCAGCCAGAGCTGCGAAAAGTCAATATCATACTACTGACATTACGCCAAAATGATGCAACACCAGAATCAGCCAACTACGGTGCATGGTTCATTACAAAAGAGTTTGCGATGTTATAATGATTCTCTTAGCGTCAACTCTCACTCTCATTTTTTTCTTGCTATCTTTCTCGATCATTCGGGTATGGCTGTACTGAGATTGAACCAGCAGAAATATCAAGTTCATTTTGACAGCATGATGTTATGAGGATAGTAAACATAAAATCAATGATTTTTCTTCAATTGATATGTATGATATTTATTTATTTATTTATTTATTTATTCAATAATGCATCCGACAACAGTCTTAATGAATATATATAAAGTATGTGGCTGGGAAAAGCCGCCTCGAAAGGCCACGAAGGAAACTTTCGAGCCGGCATAAAAACCCAGCATCTTTTAGGAATACAAGTGCAGTATAACATATATCATAAAATAAAATACATCAATGAACAACTTACAATACACAATAAGTTACTAAAAATTAAAATTTTCAAAGTATCGATTATAGAGCAGAGCCATTTGGCGGATAGGCTCGTTCAGGCCGTAGTTTGTGCGATGCGCATTTGTATGCAATAAACGCTGGTCTCGTCGAGGTCGTAGAGGGCAATGCAACTGTAACATAGCCAAGATAGTTGGACAATTATACCGGCCTGTCAAAATTTTGTGTGTCATTTTGGTAAATATTTCTTTGCGGCGCTGTTCGAGTGGTGTGATTCCAACTAACAAGCATAGGCTTTCATAGGGTGGCAGGTGATCGGGATCTCTCCATGGTAGTGTGCGACAGATTCTTTTAATAAAGGTTTTCTGAACGCGCTCAATTCGCTGAATCCAGAACTCATAATGCGGGTTCCATATAGCGCACGCAGTTTCCAAAATTGAGCGAACCAAAGAGCAGTAAAGAGTCCGCAAGGTGCCATATTGATATTGATATATAGTCGGCGTGCGATCAAACCGAATTAAGCGCCGTTTTCTCAGATTGAGTTATAGACACCCAGTGGATATGAGAAGTAATAATCTATCTATTATGAAGTAACGAAATCGTTTGAGCATTTGATAACGATATTATAACAAAAATTCTCTGTAACAGCTTGTACACAGCAATTGCGGCGGTAAATGTTTTTAGAAGCTTGGTTCGGTTTGACTGCACGCCGACTAAAAGCATTGTCAATAAACAACTATTACTTCGTTTTGTAACTGAGCGTATTTTAGTTTGGTGCTTTTTCATAACACCAATTGTTATAGAAAGAAATCTATTAATATTTTTCAAATGATCTCATATCTGAAAAATAATATTGCATTTTTATTTGTTTTTTGACAGCATGAGTTTATTAATTTGATTCTTGAATATTGTGCTTGTTGTAGGTTAAACTAAAGACAGTGTTAGTTCGCGGCAAAAAATGAATCCCGGGTGGCAAAACAGAAAACTTTAAAGTATGTATGGGTATGTATATTTATATACAGATCCTGTTAAATTTTGGCACGGTTCAACTTTGAAACTGTTCAATTTCGGTTCGGAACGGTTTTGCTTTTCTCCTAGTTTCATTCATATTTTCTTTCAACGAAGAGGATGGCCGGAGTTAATCGACTGGTTTCTGATATATGGCCGAAATATGTTTCAGTAACATGGTAACGATGATCAAAGCAATGCTTAGAAGTGCTTAAAATCCTACCATGCCTCGAATTGAAAAATGTAAAAATGCGGACCTGTTTGAAATTATAAACCTAGTTCATTGGTGGCCATATCTTGAGTTGGGATCGTCACGGACCGCAAAGCAGATCAAACTTAAAAAATCCTGATAGCAACAAACTTCAAGCTGGCACTGACATAATCACGCTACTGAAACGATTTTTGATATTCCAAAAATCACCTTGATTTGCCTTGCAGTAACATTTCCGAGTGAACTCTGTATATTCACGACGATTGACAATGAGAACCCGAAAATGGCAACAAAAGAGACAAGATATTGAATCACTTGTCGGATCTCCACGCTAACTGTGATGGTTGCTGGCTATTCATGAGAGAAAGAAACGAGTGCGATGATATTTTCTCTCTCGTCATAGTCAGCATGTTGCTTGGATTAATCGCAGCTCTGGCTGCAGCATGCTGCTGTTGCAAATTCAACCATGTGATGAAAAATGATATCGCTTAAATTTATCTTGGAGGCTTCCCCGAAGATACTATGAGCAAAAATCACACTTTGAAAATTAATTCCACGCGAAATTATTTATCATACTTAAGCAAGTCTGCAATAGCAGCATGCTGTAGCAGTGTTGCTGGAAAATTTCAATTTTGAGCCGTCCGTCAGACATTCAATCAGTTTGGGGTGAATTGCTGTTTCTACAAGCATCGTAGCGCCTTATGGTCTTCAAAAGAGTTTTTCCCAGGAAAATTTCCTACAAATATCATGTATCGATATATTTTTAGGGCCCAACTGGGAATTTCTAGAGAATTAGTTTTGAAAAAGTGAATTTTCCCATTTAAAATCGTATGGAAACTTTAAAAATCGGGCGCAATTCGGGCGTTTCACCGATCGATCTGAAAAGTTACACAGTTGTTATTATGGGACCCGTAAGGCACACGAAAAGTACATGGGAGCTAACATTTATTTTTTGTCCCACCCTAATGGCCATTCCTTCAAGGCTTTGCTCAACAGTGGTAGTAATGCCACAATTATCAACAAAAAGTTGTACCGAAAGTTTTCCAAAAATCCATTGAAAGATTTGGAAAGGCCAATTGAACTTCGTTCAGCAAATGGACAGACCTTACCGATCCTTGGACAAATATATCTTCCGTACACTTCCCAAAACAAGACAAAGGTTATTTGCATTATTGTAGTGGAGCAATTAACAGTTTCTTCAATACTCGGTATGGACTTATGGCGCGCCTTTGGAATAACACCCGAGTTCCAAACTTGTGCTCTATTGAACTCAGGTTCAGAACGGGACGAAGAAGTAGAGAATGATGCTCCGAGTGAGTCTATACTTACTCCGGAACAGATTGACTGTATCGAACAGGTTACGACCTGATTCCAGGCAGTAGTGCCCGGCAAATTGAATACGACCTCGCTAACAGAGCACAGGATCGTAATTAGGGAAGAATTCTACAGTACCGCGCCTGTTTGCCGATATCCTTATAAAATGAGCCCAAGGAAACTGTCTAAAGTCTGGGAAGAAGTCGACCGTTGGCATTCTATGGGTATTATTGAAGAGTCAGACTCCGATTGGTCTTTGAATATTGTCGCTGTGACCAAACCAGACGACTCTATTCGGCTTTGTCTAGATGCCCGGCCTTTTAATGAGCGTACAGTACGTGATGCATACCCTCTGCCTCATCCCGGGTGCATTTTAGGAAGCCTGCCTAAAGCCAAGTACCTGTCTACTATAGACTTAAAGGAGGCTTTTCTACAGGTTCCTTTGGCTAAGGGCAGTCGTAAGTTTACTGCTTTTAGTGTGTCCGGCAGGGATATGTTCCAATTTACTCGTCTACCTTTCGGTCTCGTTAACAGCCCTGCCACTTTGGCACGTCTGATGGACCAGGAGTTAGGGCGAAGAAAACTGGAACCGTACGTCTTCGTTTACCTCGATGATATCCTCGTGGTAAGCGAAACGTTCAAGCAACAAACAATATCGCACGCTAGCCTGGGGGCTAATAGCGGTCTCGATCAACTAGATTAGTTGAGAGAATTCGTTATCGATATTGTTCTCGGCACATTTTGCATGTTGTAAGTACAACGATACACCGTGCCCCAGTGCTGAGTCGAGAAAATTTCCAGCTCGAAAAGTTCCTTGACCTGATCGGGAATCGAACCCGATATCACAACCATGTGGGAGAGCTAGCCGACCGACATCGCTAACCACAGAACCACGGGGACCACAAGCATTACCTACAATTACTCAAAAATGTGGCCAAATGCCTAGCCAAAGCAAATCTGACGATATACCTGGCCAAAATCCCGTTTTTGGGTTCCAGAATTAAAATTTCTTGGCTATTTGTTGAATCAGGAAGGTTTAAAGGCCAATCCTGACAAAATTCAGCCGATACTCGATTACGAGCGGCCGGTGACGGTTACTAAACTGCGCCGATTCCTTGAAATGTGCGGTTACTACCGGCGTTTCATTGATCGGTTTAGTGAGGTAACCGCACCTTTGACCGACCTCTTGAAAACAAAGGCCAAGAGTATTGGCTGGAACTCCGAAGCAGAACTCGAGTTCCTGAAGGTAAAGGAACTTTTAGTCACTCCTCCAGCGCTCGTCCCGCCAGATTTTTCGAAGGAATTAATTCTGCAGACAGATGCCAGTGACACTGCTGCCGCGGCTGGTCTGGTGCAACAACATCCAGAGGGGGGAAAAGTGGAAGCTTATTTTCAATATAAGCTAACCACTACCCAACGGAATTACCACGCTACCTAAAAGGAAGGTCTGGCGGTGACTATGGTGGTTGAACACTTTCGAGGTTACTTGGAAGGTTATAATATTCGACTTGCCACTGATTCATCAGCCATTACCTGGATACTGAGGACCAAACGGAAAACCAGTTCGTGCCTGAGTCGGTGGAGTCTGGAACTACAACTCTACGACATGTCCATTGAGCACCGGAAAGGTAACGACAATGTCGTTCCGGATGCCTTTTCCCGGGATGTAGCAGCCATTTCGGCATTGTCCAATTCATACTGGTATTGCCCACGAAGTCTAAAGTTTCAGATAATCCTGATGATTATCCTGACTTTAAAGTTAAGGATGGTAAACCTTTCCCGGGCTGTAGCAGCCATTTCAGCATTGTGCACTTCAGACTGGTATTGTCCCATGGAGTCTAAAGTTTCAGATAATCCTGATGATTATCTTGACTTTGAAGTTGAAGATGGTAAACTTTTCAAATACGTGGCCTCGACAAGTGTACCGTTCGACTCTCGGTTTAGTTGGAAATTGGTCCCAACTCCCGAGTGTCGAGAAGAAATCGTGCAGCGTACTCACGATGAATTGCTTCATGTGAGATACGATAAAACGATTCACGAGGTTCAAAAACGCTATTTTTGGCCTCGTATGGGACCAGAAGTCTGCGAATATATTCGACAATGTGGGACCTGCAAAGAGCTAAAAGCACCATTTACCTCAGTCCAACCGGAAATGGGTCAGTCACGCACGACCGGTGCACCGTGGCAGATGATTTTGGTGGACTACATATGCCCACTTCCTCGAAGCAAACGGGGCAATCAACTCTTGCTAGTCGTCCTCGACGTCTTCAGCAAGTACGTAATGTTGACCCCCGTTCGCAAAATTTGCAGCGCCTCCCTTTGCGCGACCCTTCCCGAACAGTGGTTCAACCGTCATGGAAGTCCGGAAATCCTGTTGAGCGATAATGGTTCGACGTTCATCTCCAAAGAATTTAGCCGGTTCTTAAAAGAAAAAAATGTCACAAATTGGCTGAATTCGAGATATCATTCGCGGGCTAACCCGGTAGAACGAACGAATCGTTCTATAAATACGGCAATCCGCGCGTACGCCCGCACGGACCAGCGCAACTGGGGTGCCCGCATTTCTGATGTGGAACGCATCCTAAATACCACGGTTCATTCTTCTACCGGGTTTAGTCCTCATTTCGTCGTCCATGGTTGTGAACTGGCATCAGGGGATGACTACTCCAGGATTTTCGGGAAGGTTGATCTAAAATCAAGACAGGACCAAGTAGAGACAATTCGGGGTATTGTGGTTAAAAATCTTAGTAAGGCTTCAGAGGGTGCACGACAGCAATACAACGGGCGACATCGCAAATTTGCGAACCCATTCGCAGTTGGTCAAATTATTTACCGACGAAACATGAAGTTGTCGAACGCTCTCGAGCCTTATAACGCTAGAATTGGACCACAATACTTACCGGCGAAAGTTCTCGCCAAAAAGGGGTCTTCATCCTACGAGCTGGTTGATCCTACCGGGAAAAATCTTGGTGTTGCTGGCCATCTTCTCAAACCAGCATAAACTGGTACAATTTTGTACCAGCGACCTGCTTTCAAACGGATTGTTCATTTGGGAACTTTTCAAAGGCGACCGCCGGACTACATTTGGACTGTCGGTCTGTTTATGCGTTGCTCTACCTTCTACTGAATAGCAAAAAGGGAGACTTACACTGCTGTTGGAAGATTCTTCATTACCTTCATTAACGTTTTGCGTGCTTCGCACTAGTGGAGGGATAATAAATCGTTCCAATAAAGTTTTGCCTTCTGTTCCAAAAACAGTCGTGATGGTGTAAATGTAAATTTTTGCCGGAATGGAATTCCGTGACTGTTGGAAATACACCCACGCACTGGCACTTGGAAACAAAAAGCAAACAACCGAAAACACCTCGCTTCGCCTTGTTCGGTGCCATTGATTTAGTTTTCACTCCTCTTCAGCAAGGACTTTTTACAAATTTTTGCCATGTTTGGACCTTTATTCTTTGCACAAAACACTTTTCCCCTCTTCTATGGGGATGAACAAGCACGCGCAACGTATTTTCGCCGCGAGGAACCGTCGCAAGAACACAAAAAAAGTGAAAACCGGAATGTGAACGACGAGATTCCATCCCGGTTTGTTTACATAAAATATCATTCATTGATCAATCCGCATAGAAATGACCTCATCGCCGGTTGACGTCTCCAAACGAGGCCGTGCTGCCAGAAACGATAAGATGGATTCATATTAGAAACTGACCGTTTGTGGTAAGGCAATGTGGATATGTATGAATGCGCGTCATCGGAACCGAATGTTGTGTATTCGGAGTCTTGCATAATACAGAGGTTTCAGATATTAACCATTAGGGTGATAAAATTGAATTCCTTAGGGAATATTTTTATTATTCACCGCATTATGCGAGCAACATTCTTTGGTTCTTCTCAAACGTCTCAGTATGGGAGATGCTTTTGGGATGAACAGGGACAGAAAGACATTTCGTCCAGAATGTTGACGATGACGTGGGATGGGTGCCAGAAGGAGTGCGTGAATGTGTGATTGGATATGTATTAGTGAACGAGTAAAAGTTGGGGTGGTTGGATGAGAGGCAATGTTCTAGAGTTAATAAGAAGGTGAGTCGAATTGCAAATGGCGATTGGAATGAGAGGATATGTTTGAAAGAGAGAATAGAATGAGTGGTTCGGAAATTACCTCCAGTTTCAGCATCGAGTGGGAATGTACCTAATTTTGGGTACTTCTGCGAGAAAGTGTATAACTGAAAATTACCCGCATTTGGACACTCTCGCAGCAGCCCAGTATGACCAGTCACCAGTCTTCGTTGTTGCACGTCGAACAAAGTGTGCGAGAAAAACACGTTTTCGCTGTGACTCTGATTCTCATGTTTTGATACAGGTGCTTATTACGGGAGTCACTTCACGGTGAAATATATTTCACACTCACGCTCACTTCCCTTTTTTAGACCTATTCCCGATTCCACCTCAAGTGAGGTGACAAAAATCACCTCCGTGGAGTGAGATTGACAGTGAAGTGAAATTGAGAATAGGACAAGTGAAATGGGATTGTTTCCCAGCTCAAAAATCTCTAAGTCCCAGAAAGTCGTTTTTTCCGTTTTTTTAGATAACACCAGATCTTGACGTGTTCTGCATTTCTAAGACATTCGGCATAAAAAAAAAAGTTTTTTTCGGTATCGAAAATTTCCTGAACTAGTTGCATTTTTTTCATCGAGCAAAAAAATGAAAAATTTTACCGCTTTAAGACACGGATCAAATTCGGATTCGTTTCGTTACTGAAGAATAAATCCAACATTTACCATTAGATCACAAATCAATCAACTTTAAGACTTATGGCATCTTCGTGGAATCATTTCACCGTTCAAAATGGTCGTGAAATAATTCCACGCGAAACGTCGCTTTTTCCGTTCTCACTTCACTGATATGACTCTTATTGGTGCTTATTACGGGAGTCACTCCACGGTGAAATATATTTCACTATCACGCTCACTTCACTATTTTAGACCTATTCCCGATTCCACCTCAAGTGAGGTGACAAAAATCACCTCCGTGGAGTGAGATTGACAGTGAAGTGAAATTGAGAATGGGACAATTGAAATGAGATTGTTTCCCAGCTCAAAAATGTCTAAGTCCCAGAAAGTCGTTTTTTTCCCGTTTTTTTAGATAACACCAGATCTTGACGCGTTCTGCATTTCTAAGACATCCGGCATCAAAAAAAAAATGTTTTTTTCGGTATCGAAAATTTCCTGAACTAGTTTGAATTTTTTTCATCGGGCAAAAAAATGAAAAATTGACCGCTTTAAGGCACGGATCAAACTCTGATTCGCTTCGTTACTGAAGAATAAATCCAATATTTACCATTAGAACACAAATCAATCAACTTTAAGACTTATGGCATCTTCGTGGAATCATTTCACCTTGAACGGTGGTCGTGAAATAATTCCACGCGAAACGTCGCTTTTTCCGTTCTCACTTCACTGATATGACACTCATAATAACCCAGATTCCACGGCAGATGTCACTTCGCGACGTTTTTCTCACTTACGTGAGTCCCGTAATAGGATTTTGTTCACTTCACTCTGATTTCACCGTAATAAGCACCACAAACATACACTTCCCGCGCTGTATGTTTGCACAAATTTGTGAACATTGTTCTAGCTAATGTTGTAACGAGCACCTTGGAACTATTTATTTTCAAATATTAATCTTACTAATGGTAAAGTTGATCACAGATGTTTTCTTATTTAATTTAGTTTGCATTACTCAAAATGCATGCTAGTGTTAATTTTATAATTTATACGCTTCAATATTTTTTTAAAAATAATCTGCTGTTGAGATTACCGCAACAGGCTCAAAAAGTAGTAATTGGCATAACATTTGACCAGAGCAATGAGTTCCCTTACGTTCGCTTACGTTGCTTTGCATGCATCGCTGGCGGTCGAAGAGTAGATTGACCCAGCCGAATAAGTCTATTGACCTATTGCGTCACTGGGAGAGTTTCCTTTTTCTCTCTATCCTCGGGGATGGGATACTGGATGCTGGGCGGAAGATGCACGCTAGAAGAAGATGACTTTGCCGAAATTGCAACCTTCGGGCTTTTAGCGTGGGCAATGATCCTCGCGAGACAGGTTCCGGTAACGAAGCTACCGTGGACGGTTGATCTGAGGGATCCCAATGCCTGATCTTTCATTCTTAGCTGACAAGTGTAAGAGGCAGGATCAACCTGCAGTTTAGAGTTCCGCGCGTGTACTAAGACAGGTGGTTTTTAAACCAGTGGTATCCCCTAATTAGTGTATTAAAGACAGTGTTTTTTCCTTAGATAGCCTTTTCCCGCTAAATAGCTAGGCAAATCAGTGCATGTGCGAAATAGGAGAAAGTGTGCAAAGTGAGCAAGGAGGTATGAGCCAGATTCTTGCCGAGGGTGGTAGATCATAAAACGGCACGTGCGGGCCACGTTTTTCCCCCCAACAGTATCGCTGCTAGTCATCATCCACTACACTTCCGTCAGCCCCAGCAGCATTCCTATGCAACACGAGCATCGTCAAACGTTTATGCCTGTACGGAACAGGCCGAAGGACCAATAATCGGCACCACTACCCTTGATGATCTCACCCGTCTAGTGATCGAAGCGCACGCTGTGCGCTGCCAGACAGCAGAGCAGACAACCGAGGAGACAATAGGCGAGACGACAGAGTGACAACCCCCGTTTTTGACCCAGCGTGGCGCTGGTAGCGTACCGAAAGGAGTTCGGTAAAGGAGCACCGGCGTGGCGCGGAGCAACAAGTGAAGCCGCAGAGCGGCAGTAAGCAGGCATGGCGGCTACGCCAAGGTAAAACCTCATGTAAGACCGGCTATGAGTGAGTACGCAAATTTATATATATATATATATATATATATATATATATATATATATATATATATATATATATATATATATATATATATATATATATATATATATATATATATATATATATATATATATATATATATATATATATATATATATATATATATATATATATATATATATATATTGTCCATGCGCATGCGACTAAGCTAGGGCCGCGACCCTACGCAACCGCCGGTGAATATTACCGCCACCGCACCCGTACCCCTTTAATAGCACACTTAGAAGAGTTAGAATTTTAATGGGAAAAGGATAGGGGAAAGATGATTTAGATAAAACTAGGCCTAGTGAGAATAGTACCAAACTAATTGTAATACCATTGTACAACAGATGCCAAGACGTTCGTGTAAGGGAAAATATCAATCTCGCAATTTGAAATAAACTACATGTAGTTGGACAGCAGAAATCGGCTGTTTCTATGTAGAGGGAATTCACTGTCCTGGTAGATGAGTTAGGGGTTTCCGCTGGTTCGGGAGTACGATTAGTTTTCCGTTCTTCTTTTTTTTGTTCTTTTGCTGGGGTGGCTGACTCCGGAATCAGTCCAGGAAAGTTCCCGAATCAGCACGGATCAGACGGAGTCTGCGAGACTGGATTGGGCCAGTGATGAGAATTAACCCTCTACTGGTTTGTTTCTGCGGTATCAAGTACCGCGTTTAAGGGCACTAGGTTGGCAGCGTAGGCAAGTCATCTGACGCGCTTCTGTTGCGGAGTATAGCGAGTCATTGTAAGGTCAGCGGACAGCTTCCCTTCCCGAAACGGGATAAAAAGAACCTCCCCTTGGAAGGTCTCAGGCTGGGCAATCACATCTCGGCGGGTGGTCTCTCTTAGGAGAGTGGCGCATTTAAGCCACCCGCTTATCATCGGGGAGCGATTCGGCCGACCAGTTACATTTGGCGCCCAACAAAACAGGCTTTTGTGGAATAAGGGCTTCGCCAGTGTACTTTTAGTTACATTGGGAATCCTACAATAAAGGCTTGGCAGATTTGGCCTTGTAACATTTTTTTCAAAGGGTTTAGCCTGCATTGTTTTCTTTTCTTTCATAAGTTTGGCGATCATAGCAAAGGCATTTTTTTTAATTTTCTTTGGGTGTTGGATATTATATCGCTAGATTCTTAATTTATATTTGTACATTTATATTACTAGCCTAATAATTGGTTGATTTATATGCCATTTTCTAATAAATATTCTGTAAGCGACGTATCTATCTTCTTTTTCTAATTATTTTCCTGGGAACTCGTTATTTTTTTTTCTCTCTCGACTTTTGTATATTAAATATTGCATGACATTGTTAGATTTATTTTATACTGAAACTTACTTTGGAAACCATACATAAATATAAAGCAATTTTCACTTAATTTCCTATATATAAAAAAAATATATATATATTTGCCCTCCAAAAAAAAATATTCCCGTGAACCTGTTGCGTTTTGGTCAATCGACTGGTGCTCTAGCTTCATCTCACTTAAAGTAACATTGATATACCATACGATGAACCGTTTGTTTCCACACGCGGAAGACCTCACTCAAGAGGAAGTTGACTACGAATTGATGATTCGGAAGCAACCGGAGGAAACGTTCTCGTTGGACTTGGTTGGAAAACGAAGGGTTTGTTGGGAGTTTGTTTAGGGAGGATCAGAGTGAAGGTAGAAACTACCGGGGTGATCTGAACATAAAAGACGAGGCTTCCTATGTGGAAGGCCGGATTACCAATCTGGGGAAATCTCTTAGCAGGAAAGTTGATCCGAAGTTAGAGTCAAGGGTATTACACTATTGGTATCGGATGAAGCGGACTATCGCCACAGATGATGAAGAAAAAAAGATTCGCAGGGAACTAATAAGACGAATTGAAAAATTAATGACCGATTTCCAATTTGGGCCCCCATTGTCACCGTTTAAAGAACGCATAAATAATCTTATTCCGACGGCCGAAACGAATACGGGGGAAGCAAACCAAGCCGTAGGTATGGCAAACGGGGCAGAAAACCAAAATACACAGGATACATCGAAAGGAGCCATTCCCAAGCTCCAAACACCGCCTGGACCAGTACCTGCGAACACACCTAGGCCAGAACCGAAGGTCAACGATGAAGCAAACATTACAGTATCCAAAAAGGAATGGGACGAGATGAAGAGCGTGCTAGCTGAATTGATGGGACGCCTTAACAGAGGTAGATCTCCCATGGCAGGGTGGCATCGAGAAAGGATGGACGTAGCAGGCCTGAAGAATTTCGGGAACAGACATGAGCGAGACGAAGGGCAGGAAAGTAAGGCGAGTTACCCCGCATATAGGCACCGATCACGAAATCAGAATACGGACTCCAGTGACAGCGATACACGGTGTAACAGACCTCAGAGAGAGAGAACAAGTCTTAATCGGGATAGGCAGGATAGCGACACGGATGTGACTCGGTATAGCTCGATTTCACAAGCCGTCAGTTACGGTCATAATAGGCCGTCACTGCCTATCACGGAACGGGAAATACGGCACTACAGGATAAACGATGGGTACGGACGTGTGGAAAAGTGTAAGCTACGATTCGGGGGTGATTCTAGGAGCATGTCGGTGGAGAATTTTTTATACAAAGCTTAAAAAACTAGCGGAACGAGAAGGGGTGTCAAAGCTCACACTCCTCAGGGACATTCACATGTTACTGGAAGGAGCAGCGTCGGACTGGTTCTTCACCTTCGTAGACGATTTGGACACATGGGAGGCTTTCGAAACGAATATAATTTTTCGATTCGGGAACCCTAACAAAGATCAGGGAATCCGTTCGAAAATCCAAGAGCGTAAGCAGCAACGCGGTGAGCCGTTTATAGCCTTTGTAACCGAAATAGAAAAGCTCAACCGGATGCTTTCGCGCCCATTATCGAAGCGGCGTAAATTTGAAGTCATTTGGGACAATATGCGCCAGCATTACAGAACCAAGATTTCGATAGTCGAGGTAAATGATCTACAGCAGCTGACCAGACTGAATCACCGTATAGATGCAGCAGACCCGCAACTGCATCAAACAAACGAAACCCCTTTCCGTCGACCGGTCAACCAGATTGACGCGGAATACAGCGAGACAGATAGCGAGAAGTCGGCAACAATAGATGTAGTTCATGGTACAAGCAACCGCGAGCAAACCAGAAACGACACGGCAGTCAACGGACGGCAACGTAGAGAAACACGCACACCGATAGAACAACCGTCTAAACAAAACACACCAGGGAAATGCTGAAACTGCCAGGAAGTAGGGCATGGCTGGCGACAATGCCAAAAGCCAAGAGCAATTTTCTGTTTCGGTTGTGGGAGTTTGGGTAGAACAATTCGCAGCTGCGAACGATGCGGTGGAGCGGTGCAAGCCGGTTTCCGCCAACAGGGAAACGAATAACTGGGTGGGATGCCGGGAATATAACCATCCCACTCAAGAAAAAGATTCCCGATGCCACGAACGAAGTACTACAATACGACCCACTAACGCAAGTTCACCAAATTAAAATACACTTAAACGAATGCCCGCGAATTAAAATAAAGATTTTCGACACAGAAATAGATGCTTTGCTCGACTCAGGGGCAGGGATAAGCATTTTGAACTCACTGGAAATAGTGGAGCGGTACGGTTTAAAATTACAACGGACTGCAATACGAATTTCCACGGCCGATGGGACCAATTATGAGTGCCTTGGGTGCTTGAATGTTCCTCTTACGTACAAAAATATAACCAGGGTTGTACCAACCCTGGTGGTTCCGGAAATTTCTCGACAGCTGATTTTAGGAGCAAACTTTTGGGACGCGTTCAAAATAAAGCCAATGATCGATTTGGGCCACGGGCCAGAGGAACTAGAAACCATAAATTCAAGACAAAATGCACGACTATGTTTCACGATTGAACCGACCAAAGACAACACACCGATAATCGAAGAAGAGGACGAAACCCTCGATATTCCAGTGTACGAAGGACCAACTGAATCGACACCAGACCCAGAGTCAGTAGAAACTGAACATACGCTAACGGTAGAACAACGCAAGGATCTACTAGCCGTGATTAAATCTTTTCAGCTAACATCAACAGGTATCTTAGGTCGAACACACCTGATAGAGCACAAAATAACGCTAAAAGAGGGGACGGTACCACGCAATCCTCCGGTTTATAAATGTTCACCTTATGTGCAAGCGGCAGTGAACGCTGAATTAGAACGGTTCAGAAATCTCGACGCGATCGAAGAGTGTCAGTCCGAATGGACGAACCCTTTAGTGCCCGTCCTCAAAAAGAATGGTAAAGTACGGGTTTGTCTAGATTCGAGAAAGATCAACAAACTCACGGTAAAAGATACCTACCCAATGAAGAATATGCAAGACATATTCCATCGATTGGGAAGAGCAAAATATTTTTCGGTGATTGATCTTAAAGACGCCTACTTCCAGATTCCGCTGGAAGAAAGCAGTCGGAACCTTACAGCGTTCAGAACAGCCGAAGGCGTGTTCCGCTTTAAGGTTTTACCGTTCGGCCTGACAAATGCGCCGTTCACTATGTCTCGACTAATGGCGAAGGTTTTGGGTTTCGACCTAGAGCCAAAAGTGTTCGTGTACCCAGACGACACAGTGATCGCAACAGAAACATGGAAGGAACATTTGAGATTACTGGTAATTGTAGCAGAAAGACTCAGGAAAGCGAACCTAACGATATCACTGGATAAATCCAGATTTTGCCGGAAGCAAGTGGTTTATTTAGGCTATCTACTAAACGAACACGGCGTGGCTATAGATAGCTCGCGAATACAACCAATATTGGATTATGTCAGGCCAAAAACGCAGCAGGGCATCCGGAGGCTAATGGGCCTAGCGGGTTTCTATCAACGCTTTATTCGAAACTACAGCAAAATCACGGCTCCGATTACCGATTTACTAACGAAAGAGAACAAGCGGTTCACATGGACGAAAGAAGCCGAAGATGCATTTAATGAGCTGAAATCCGTTTTGACCTCGGCACCGATTTTAGGCAACCCAGGCTTTACGAAGTCATTCACTATCGAATCGGACGCGTCTGATCGAGCGGTAGGTGCAGCAATGATTCAAGAGCAGGAGGGAGAAAAGAGAGTTATTTGCTATTTTAGCAAAAAACTCAACCGAACCCAACGACGATATGCCGCGGTGGAGAAAAGTGCTTAGGCGTGTTGTCCGCTATTCACCATTTCCGACATTACGTCGAGGGAACGAAATTCCGTGTGGTGACGAACGCTAGAAGCCTACTTTGGCTGTTCAATCTCGGCACAGAAACCGGAAACGCTAAGCTGTTAAGGTGGGCACTTCGCATACAAGCTAACGATTTTGACCTCGAGTACCGAAAGGGAAAGAATAATATTATTGCTGACTGTTTATCGCGATCAGTCGAAGTGGATACAATTTTGGTAGTCCAGCCCGACCCAGAACAGGAAGAACTAATGGAGAAGATTCGTGAAAATCCAGCAAAACATGGTGATTGGCGAATAATTGACGAAAAACTATACCGGTACGACAAAACAGCTAATCGGCAAACCGACCCTCGTTTCACCTGGAAATACTTCCCCCCGAGTGAGAAACGTACGAAAATAATGCAGAAAGAACACGACAAAGCTCATTTCGGGTCCACCAAAACCCTAGCCGCCCTGAAACAAACATACTACTGGCCCAAAATGAACGAAGACATTCGCAAATTTTGTCGAGAGTGTCTGAAATGCCAATCGAGCAAATCAGGCAACCAAAACGTTACCCCGCCGATGGGAATGCAAAAACCCGTTCAGTATCCGTGGCAATTCGTAACCCTTGATTACGTTGGCCCACTGCCACCGTCTGGTCGAAATCGTAACACGTGCCTCCTCGTAGCCACGGACGTTTTCAGTAAGTTTGTCCTCGTTCAACCGTTTCGAGAAGCTAAAGCAAGCTCTCTAGTGGAGTTTGTCGAAAATTTGATTTTTAGACTGTTTGGCGTCCCAAAAATTATGCTCACGGACAACGGTTCGCAATTTATATCGAAAGCCTTCAAAACATTACTCGAAGCCTACCATGTCACCCATTGGCTAACACCCGCGTACCATCCGCGGGTAAATAATACAGAGAGAGTGAATCGCGTCATCACCACAGCCATACGAGCGACGCTAAAAAAAGAACACTCACACTGGGCAGACAACATCCAGCAGATCGCAGATGCGATAAGAACGGCAGTCCACGACTCGACTAAGTACAGTCCGTATTTCGTTGTATTCGGCCGGGACAAGGTGTCCGACGGACGGGAGTACAGTTGGATAAGGGACAACTACAAACCAAGCGATGATGAGAGTAATGCTAAAGCTGAAAGGGAAGAATTGTTCGAACAAATACGAAGAAATTTGACCACCGCCTACCAAAAACACGCTAAAACATACAACCTTCGGTCTAACGCAAAATGCGCTACTTATGACGTGGGGGAAAGAGTGTGGAAGCAAACGTTCGAGCTTTCAGACAAGAGCAAGGGTTTTTGTAAAAAACTTGCGCCGAAATACGAACCGGCTGGGGTTCGGAAAGTCCTCGGGTCTAACACCTACGAGTTAGAAGACGATGGGGGAAAACGCTTAGGGGTCTACTTCGCGAACAAATTAAAAAAAATGAATGCGCCTCATCCAAGCCATTGAGTGGATTCAAATAGCTTATTACTTTTTAAAGCTATGAACCTCCGCAAGGAGTGACCACAGTTTACGATGAGAAAACACCGAAAGGGTAAAAAGCATCAGGCCGATTTTGACGGACTCATGCTGGCAGTTCCAAAAGTCCACCAGCACAGGGTACCAAAATCTGGCCGTAAACATACTAACGTCAACTAGCTATGAATAAAACTTCATCGAAGTAACTAGACACGTACAAAAAAAAAACACCAAGAATAGGTAAACCAACACGACCACCACGCGAAACTTAGTCCATTCGCAACGGATATTGTACATACTTGTAAATAACTGTGTAAATATTAGATTAGTTTGTCAAGGGCCTATAGTCCTAACTCTTAAGTTAAAATTAGTACTTATTCTATTTTAGTCTTAATTCTACAATTTTCTTACAATTTTTCCATCGGTGGTAGTGTTTATAAACGGTATACTTCCTTCCTTCTGAGGGAACATTTGCCAATAGTTACTAGTTTTAAGGATGGTTGCATCCTCCGCGTTAAGGTATAAAATAACATTCCTAGAAATAGCTTTCATTATTTTTTTCCCTGTACCTTAATTCATAACGTAGTTCCTTATCACGACTTGGTGGATGAAGTTTTTACTAGCTATCGTAGATCCAAAGCGTTTTCTCGCATTTTATTTTTCCTGTAAATACGTCCGTCATTCCCAGGTTCCGCATTCTGATCAAGCGGACCGCGAGCGTAGTATTTTTTTTTCCATAACACTTCCATACGCCGGGTGAGATTTTCCGTACCACAACCGATCGATTAAAATCAGTCCAGTTCTTCTTATGGTTACCTGCGAAATGAAAAACAACTTTACACCCAATAGGAACGAATGCCTTTCTGTTACTCTCCTCGTTATCAGATTGACGACCGCGATCCCGTAAATATTTTCCCGTCCGGACACTGGTTTTTCCGGTTTTTCCGGGCAAACAGATCACAACACACGTTTCACTTGCACTACGCGGTCAAGTTCAAGTTCACCTTTATTTTGTTGACACTTGGATGACGTGCCGAATGATAAACATCGTATGTGTGAGACACTGGTAGAGAGCTCGTCGGGAGATGGATTCTGACAAGCACTAGAAGGGTGTGTGAATGAGTTGGTACATTTGTAGGGTTTTCGCTTACGAGAATTTTGTTATTCTGGTGCATTGTTATTCTGGTGCATAAAAATTCTACGTAAGTTTTTCATTCCGAGTTCGCAATGAGCGTAAATGGTAGAGATACTTTCTGCGGTAGCGAATTGCAAATAAGAACGGCATTTTTAGTGGGAAAAGCTGCACTCTGTAATCTCGCTACGTGTTGGGGTAGGATGCAGGCTAGACCTACTAGTTCGTTTTCGCTTAGGCGATTATTTCGTGATATTATCTTCGCTACTCGATCCATTCGGGGTAGAAGATAATATCCAGTTAAGATAATTTTTAAAGCTACCTCCAGCTAGTCGACAGCTGTGAGGTGAAGCTCAGGGTTCAGGGGCGTTCACTGTACATAGTATGATTGAGACGAATGAGTGAAGGCATGAATGTAGTTAGTCAGTCACTGTCAACTAAGTAGTTAAACTTCTTTATAGATTTCCTTTGTTTTTCTTACACCACCCAAGTTTTGCACAAACGTTAGGTTCACAGTCGTTTTTTTTTCTTAAAATTTTGTTTTGAATTTATTATCGCTGGAGACTGGAGACTTTTGTCGTTGATGGTCAGTGGCGGACTATATGATAGAATATTTAGTACCGTAAATAGATACTGAGTCGGTTTAGTTCGGCGATGACCGTATATGACCCCGAATTTGAAATAAATTTTTGAAAGACGACTGTTGCCTACGAAAATTTGATTGGTTATTGTTAGATCCCTTCCAATGCCAATCAAATGTTCGTACTTCTAGTAGGGAATGATGTAACGAGCACCTTGGAACTATTTATTTTCAAATATTAATCTTACTAATGGTAAAGTTGATCACAGATGTTTTCTTATTTAATTTAGTTTGCATTACTCAAAATGCATGCTAGTGTTAATTTTATAATTTATACGCTTCAATATTTTTTTAAAAATAATCTGCTGTTGAGATTACCGCAACAGGCTCAAAAAGTAGTAATTGGCATAACATTTGACCAGAGCAATGAGTTCCCTTACGTTCGCTTACGTTGCTTTGCATGCATCGCTGGCGGTCGAAGAGTAGATTGACCCAGCCGAATAAGTCTATTGACCTATTGCGTCACTGGGAGAGTTTCCTTTTTCTCTCTATCCTCGGGGATGGGATACTGGATGCTGGGCGGAAGATGCACGCTAGAAGAAGATGACTTTGCCGAAATTGCAACCTTCGGGCTTTTAGCGTGGGCAATGATCCTCGCGAGACAGGTTCCGGTAACGAAGCTACCGTGGACGGTTGATCTGAGGGATCCCAAAGCCTGATCTTTCATTCTTAGCTGACAAGTGTAAGAGGCAGGATCAACCTGCAGTTTAGAGTTCCGCGCGTGTACTAAGACAGGTGGTTTTTAAACCAGTGGTATCCCCTAATTAGTGTATTAAAGACAGTGTTTTTTCCTTAGATAGCCTTTTCCCGCTAAATAGCTAGGCAAATCAGTGCATGTGCGAAATAGGAGAAAGTGTGCAAAGTGAGCAAGGAGGTATGAGCCAGATTCTTGCCGAGGGTGGTAGATCATAAAACGGCACGTGCGGGCCACGTTTTTTCCCCCAACAGTATCGCTGCTAGTCATCATCCACTACACTTCCGTCAGCCACAGCAGCATTCCTATGCAACACGAGCATCGTCAAACGTTTATGCCTGTACGGAACAGGCCGAAGGACCAATAATCGGCACCACTACCCTTGATGATCTCACCCGTCTAGTGATCGAAGCGCACGCTGTGCGCTGCCAGACAGCAGAGCAGACAACCGAGGAGACAATAGGCGAGACGACAGAGTGACAACCCCCGTTTTTGACCCAGCGTGGCGCTGGTAGCGTACCGAAAGGAGTTCGGTAAAGGAGCACCGGCGTGGCGCGGAGCAACAAGTGAAGCCGCAGAGCGGCAGTAAGCAGGCATGGCGGCTACGCCAAGGTAAAACCTCATGTAAGACCGGCTATGAGTGAGTACGCAAATTTATATATATATATATATATATATATATATATATATATATATATATATATATATATATATATATATATATTGTCCATGCGCATGCGACTAAGCTAGGGCCGCGACCCTACGCAACCGCCGGTGAATATTACCGCCACCGCACCCGTACCCCTTTAATAGCACACTTAGAAGAGTTAGAATTTTAATGGGAAAAGGATAGGGGAAAGATGATTTAGATAAAACTAGGCCTAGTGAGAATAGTACCAAACTAATTGTAATACCATTGTACAACAGATGCCAAGACGTTCGTGTAAGGGAAAATATCAATCTCGCAATTTGAAATAAACTACATGTAGTTGGACAGCAGAAATCGGCTGTTTCTATGTAGAGGGAATTCACTGTCCTGGTAGATGAGTTAGGGGTTTCCGCTGGTTCGGAAGTACGATTAGTTTTCCGTTCTTCTTTTTTTTGTTCTTTTGCTGGGGTGGCTGACTCCGAAATCAGTCCAGGAAAGTTCCCGAATCAGCACGGATCAGACGGAGTCTGCGAGACTGGATTGGGCCAGTGATGAGAATTAACCCTCTACTGGTTTGTTTCTGCGGTATCAAGTACCGCGTTTAAGGGCACTAGGTTGGCAGCGTAGGCAAGTCATCTGACGCGCTTCTGTTGCGGAGTATAGCGAGTCATTGTAAGGTCAGCGGACAGCTTCCCTTCCCGAAACGGGATAAAAAGAACCTCCCCTTGGAAGGTCTCAGGCTGGGCAATCACATCTCGGCGGGTGGTCTCTCTTAGGAGAGTGGCGCATTTAAGCCACCCGCTTATCATCGGGGAGCGATTCGGGCGACCAGTTACAATGTTTTTTTCTGAGCAAGTAACAATCTAGTGTGCTAGGTTCTAAATTTTTTTTTTTCACTGGTGTACGTGGCTGGCGGTACTGGTAGCGCTATCTGGTTACGGATTGCTACTACAAAAAACTTTACACAAGTTTGGAACTCAGCTTGGACGTATGTCTGCGTCTATATCTTTTCGAGTAAAAACCAAAATGGCAACGGTAGAGGTATGTAACTACTACATTTCTAATGTAACTATTGAGACATAACGTAGCGCATGTGGAAGTTAAAGGCTTCTTGGTGGTGCTTCTTTATGCTAAGAGAAAAAAGATACTTTCGATTTAAAATCGATCGACAAAAAAAGTACCCAAAAGTACCTCTCTGAATTTCACTTTTTCCACTTATTTGGAATATCCTACAAACTTTGGAAGCGATTGCCATTGCTCAAGTTTGCTCTTTCAACCGGAATTCGCGTTTGCGAATGATACCTCTGGAACCAAGAGTGAGCAATTCATCGTACATCTGGCTTTTATTTTTATGTATAACACGTAATTTATGTGTAAAACACATAAAAATGCCTGGATTAATAATGTCTAAATTTTTTGCAACAGTAAACCATATATAAACATAATTAAAAAGGAATTAAATTAAAATAATAGTAAAAACTAATTATTATGGCGTTTAGGTAACTTTTTCATCGCCTATAAATTATCATTTTATGCTTCTGTACAAATAAATGGCGTTTGAGACATATTTGCAATTACGAATTTGACATTCGTCAATTATGCAAAAAGAAGCTCTCATCGGTACTAAACATTTTTCGTGTCACACCAATGGAAAAAAATACTAGAATGGCTGTTTTGATGTTTTGTCCCGCATAGCCATACATTCAACGCACTGTGCGGCGTTGCATTTCGAAACATTTGTAAGTACCATGATGTGTAGAACATCATCATTTGTAGTACTACCTATGTTAGATTACGACGTTCTCAAGCCGCAGTATTTAGGGTAGTCAATGATTTTATTATTGCACCTTTATTTGTTTCTGTTTGCAAGGCTGCATGCAACACGCGGCGTGATACGTTGATTAATGTTATAATATTTGTACAAGGAAATATACCTAAATGCTGTATATGAACTGTATTATTCTGGTTCATCTGTTCTCTATAGTTGAGGCCGTTGGTTTGGCTCAAGTTTTTTTTTCTTCTATTTGTTTGGCGTGCAGTTAAACCGAACCAAGCGCTAAAACTCATTATTGCGAGTAAATATCATTCTAAGTTTGACCACCTCGTATGCTTTCTGCAAGCAGCTAAAGAGAATTTTTGTTTTACTGTCGTTACGAACTGTTTAAATGATTTCAAATTATAATTTAAATTCAAGTTGTGTAACAGCAATACATTCAACCAATTTGCAGGACAAAAGGGAACTCTGTGTTCAATATTTAGAAATTGAAAAGAACATACCGAAATTCACAACCTAATTTCTGATATTACATCCCTACCCGAAGTAAAAAACCAAAAACATTAATTCAAATAAAGCGTTCAAAGTTTAACCACTCCGTAGGTACCTATATTTTCTGAAAGTTGCTTCTGAGAATTTATGTTAATATATCATTATGAACTGTTCAAATGATTTCGTTTTTTTTTCTTGAAAGATAGATTATCAATTTTGATTTCCGCCAGCGTTAATACCTCACTTTAACCATTTCCTGGGGTTGGCAAATGGCTGGACACGTGTAACTTGAGACCCTAATGTGGCCATTCACCTCTGTCCAGCAACTCCTATCCCAACCTCCACGTGGTGCCGACCGAAATACGAGTAACCTTAGCGGAGATCGGTTAACCAACCCCGGTGGAAACTATGGTCGTATGCTGAATGGGAAGGGGGTCGTACGCGGCTGTATCCCCATAGGGGCGGCGTACAACAGCGTCTGACCCGGAGCGGGCGGCTGAATTATGGAATGCTGTATCCCGCCAGCTACACCTAAGATGGCAGCCCCATCAGCAGGATGTAGGTATCGCGACCCTGGTAAGGTAGCATACCGAAACCTTTCATCAACCACGAACAACGATTTTAGAAATACGGAACGGATCAATCGGCAAAGACCTAGGCTACGAACACGGAAAAAGATTAAGGTAAACGATTGGAAATTGGGTACTTGGAACGTCCGATCTCTCAATGAACCGGCGCGGGCTGGCTTGCTTGCTCGAGAACTACAGCGGCAGGGAGTCGAAATCGCAGCGATTCAGGAGGTTCGGTGGCCAAATTCCGGAGAAAGGGAATTCCGTGCAGTAGACCCTATTGCACGCACTTCTTTCAAGTACCACATCTACTACAGTGGCGGCAAAGCAGCGGAACGGGGCGTCGGTTTCGTAGTGCTGGGAAATCAGAAAACAAGAGTCATCCGGTGGAGGCCCGTAGATGACCGTATATGCGTGTTGAGGATTAAGGGCTAATTCTTCAACTACAGTTTAATCAAAACCTACGCACCGACAAACGACAAATCCGATGAAGTCAAAGATGAGTTCTATGACAAGCTTGAGCGAATCTATGACGAGTGCCCAAAACACGACGTAAAAGTCGTCATCGGAGACGCAAACGCACAGGTTGGGAGGGAGGAATTCTTCCGTCCGGTCATTGGAAGGCATAGCCTCCACTCGTCAATCAATGAAAACGGCCTGAGGCTGATAAACTTTGCCGCGGCCAGAGGAATGGCCATATGTAGCTCCTATTTTCCACGTTTGAATATTCGGAAACACACCTGGAGGCATCCAAATGGAGAAGCCTGCTCCCAGATCGATCACGTACTGATTGACGGTCGGCACTTTTCGGATGTTACTGATGTTAGGTCTTTTCGGGGACCAAACATTGACTCTGACCATTATCTCGTCGTTTGTAAGATCCGCGCACGGTTGTCGAACGTGCTGAAATCTCGCACAGAGAGGACGACGCGTTTCAACATTCAGCGGTTGAAAGCTGATGGCGTGGCAGCAGAATACGCCAGAGAGCTGGATCAACGGATCGCAGAACAGCAGGAGGAAGGAGTGGAAGACATAAATGGGCTGTGGAGCAGTATTCACGGCGCCATCGGAACGACTGCGAGAGAGGTGGTAGGTACGACGCGTGGAAGGCAGCCTAACGGCTGGTTCGCTGCCGAGTGCCAGAGAGCGACAGATGAGAAGAACCGTGCCAGGAGCCGCATGCTCACTGCGGCTACGCGTCAGAACAGAGAGAGGTACAGGGTGGCAAGAGCTGCTGAAAATAGAACCCACCGTCGGAAGAAGCGCGAGTACGAGGAGCAGGTGCTCGCCAGCGCAGAGGACAGCTATGCTAAAAACGACGTGCGGAGATTCTATAGAACTGTCAACAGAGTCAGAAGCAGGAATTTCCCGGTGCCGGTCATGTGTAATGACAAGGACGGCAACCTGCTTACTGATAAACCGACGGTTGCAGCCAGGTGGAAGGAGCATTTTCAGGCGCTATTGAACGGTGAGGTACCGGATGAGCAGAGCAGGAACAGCATGACGATTATGAGTGACGAACAAGCTGTGGAGCCACCAACACAGGAGGAGGTGAAAACGGCGATTAATGAGCTGAAAAACGGCAAGGCCGCTGGTAAGGACGGTATCCCGGCCTAACTTCTAAAAGCGGGAAGCGAGCGGCTGTACTATGCGGTCCACCAGATAATACTAAGAATCTGGGCGGACGAACAAATGCCGAACGACTGGTTGGAAGGCCTCATATGCCCTATCTATAAGAAGGGCCATCGATTGGATTGTGGCAACTATCGAGGGATAACATTGGTCAACTCCGCATATAAAGTGCTCTCCCGTATCCTGTTCTTCAGATTGAGACCGCTAGCGGAATCTTTTGTTGGCGAATACCAGGCTGGTTTCCGACAAGGGCGTTCCACGACGGATCAAATTTTCACCCTGCGACAGATCCTCGATAAGTTCCGGGAGTACAACTTATCGACTCACCATCTTTTTGTGGACTTCAGGGCGGCATACGACTCAGTGAAAAGAAACGAGCTGTGGCAGATCATGCTGGAACACGGTTTCCCTGCGAAACTAATTAAGCTGAGTCGTATGACACTGGAGGGATCAAAATCGTGCGTGCGGATAGCTGGCGAGACATCAGCCGCGTTCGTAACGTTGGATGGACTGAAGCAGGGGGATGCGCTCTCCAACCTACTGTTTAACATCGCTCTTGAGGGTGCAGTACGAAGAGCAAACGTCGAAAGAAACGGTACGATCATCACAAAATCTCACATGCTTCTTGGCTTTGCGGACGACGTCGATATCATCGGTATCAACCGTAAGGGCGTGGAGGAGGCCTTCGTACCTTTTAAGAGAGAAGCAGCGAGATTGGGACTTGTCATTAACTCTGCCAAAACGAAGTACATGGTAGCTGGCAGAGAGCGTGGGAGTCCCCGTGGTGTTGGTGCTGAGGTGGAGATAGATGGGGAACGATTTGAAGTGGTTGACGAATTCGTTTATCTTGGTACGCTTGTGACATGTGACAACGATATGAGCCGTGAAGTGAAACAACGAGTTGCAGCTGCGAACAGGGCTTTCTACGGACTGCGTAACCAGCTAAGGTCTCGTAGTTTGCATACTCGCACAAAACTAGCGCTGTATAGGACGCTGATACTCCCGGTGGCCCTTTACGGACATGAAGCATGGACGCTGAAGGAAGCTGATCGACGAGTGCTCGGAGTTTTTGAGCGTAAAGTTCTGCGATCGATACTTGGCGGTAAACTGGAAGACGGAGTGTGGCGCAGACGCATGAATCACGAGTTGTACCAGGTATACAAACATGCTGATATAGTGAAGGTAATACAGCGGGGCAGGCTGCAGTGGGCTGGACATGTAGCCAGGATGCCTGACGAGAGAGCCGCCAAAACTATCTTCAGGAGAGAACCAGGAAGAGACCGTCGACTCCGTGGTAGGCCTCGCACGCGGTGGATGTGCGCGGTGGAAGAAGATGCACGATCTGCTGGTGTACGGGGAGACTGGAGAACGGCTGCTCAAGACAGAAGAAGATGGACATCTCTAATTCGTTCAGCCCTGGACCGGTGAACGGTCCGTTAGCCAAAAAAGTAAAGTAAGTAACCATTTCCCGGCGGAGAGAAATCAATTTTTACCACAAAAAATTAACTCCAAACTCTTATTAGTCAGCAACTATATGCACAATTGACACAAACTGGATTGCAATTTAAAGATCAATCTCTTCTCTAACCATACTGAATAGTTTCTTCGTGCAAATGCAAAAATCGTGTATAAATGTTAAACTCAAATCAAAGTTTGAATGTCAGGTAATGGCATCACCCGCCGGGAATGGGTTGAAAAAATGGCGCTTGGTTCGGTCTGGTCGCACGCCGAACATCTCAAAATCACCTTCCATCGTTCTTTGTCTTCAACGCAAAGGATATTTTTGGCGGTTTTTGTCGATGCAACTGGAACAGAATCTTCAGCCACATGCTAACGTATCGCGTGTGCCAAAACAGTGAAGACTGTACACTGTGATTTTTTTACAGTCCGATGGCTTCATACCAAGCGAGACGTACGATGCAACGAAAAAAAAAGCACCTGCCAATTTAGCACCGACAGGCACCGTTCTGTTTTACAAATTTTAAAACCTATGTGCACAAATTTTCGAACATCGTGTTCAGAACGCATGTCATCTCAACATGTTTATGTGTATCTTATATTCTGGCATGTTAGTAGAAAACGATGAACTACGATGGAAATCGTACAAACGAAAAACGAACGAATTTAAATTTGTTTATATTCGTTCGTTTTTCGTTTGTGAACGATATTGTCGCGTTTAGTAGGGCCGATAATTTTTTATTTATATTTGTGAATTGATTTTTAGGGTTAGTTAGGCCGTAATTCCACTCTAGCTGTGGAAAAGTGGTGTGCTGAATGCTGACTTCGACGTCACGGCGGATTTTTTGTGGTCGGCAACAGAGGCATCCATCGCGGGAATAGTTTGTTTTAGCCTCGCACACGGTAGGACACACGTCGCGAATTGTTATTGGTGCTTATTACGGGAGTCACTTCACGGTGAAATATATTTCATTCTCACGCTCACTTCACTTTTTTAGACCTATTCCCGATTCCACCTCAAGTGAGGTGAAAAAAATCACCTCCGTGGAGTGAGATTGACGGTGAAGTGAAATTGAGAATAGGACAAGTGGAATGAAATTGTTTCCCAGCTCAAAAATCTCTAAGTCCCAGAAAGTCGTTTTTCCGTTTTTTTAGATAACACCAGATCTTGACGTGTTCTGCATTTCTAAGACATTCGGCATCAAAACAAATGTTTTTTTCGGTATCGGAAATTTCCTGAACTAGTTTGCATTTTTTTCATCGAGCAAAAAAATGAAAATTTTACCGCTTTAAGGCACGGATCAAATTCGGATTCGTTTCGTTACTGAAGAATAAATCCAATATTTACCATTAGATCACAAATCAATCAACTTTAAGACTTATGGCATCTTCGTGGAATCATTTAACCGTTCAAAATGGTCGTGAAATAATTCCACGCGAAACGTCGCTTTTTCCGTTCTCACTTCACTGATATGACACTCATAATAACCCAGGTTCCGCGGCAGATGTCACTTTGCGACGTTTTTCTCACTTACGTGAGTCCCGTAATAGGATTTTGTTCGCTTCACTATGATTTCACCGTGAAATGACTCCTGTAATAAGCACCACTCTCACGCTCACTTCACTTTTTTAGACCTATTCTCGATTCCACCTCAAGTGAGGTGACAAAAATCACCTCCGTGGAGTGAGATTGACAGTCAAGAAATTGAGAATAGGACAAGTGAAATGGGATTGTTTCCCAGCTCAAAAATCTCTAAGTCCCATAAAGTCGTTTTTTCCGTTTTTTTTTAGATAACACCAGATCTTGACGTGTTCTGCGTTTCTAAGACATTCGGCATCAAAAAAAAAGGTATCGACAATTTCCTGAACTAGTTTGCATTTTTTTCATCTGGCAAAAAAATGAAAATTTGACCGCTTTAAGGCACGGATCAAATTCTGATTCGTTTCGTTACTGAAGAATAAATCCAATATTTACCGCTAGATCACAAATCAATAAACTTTCAATACCACCGTCCCCCGTAGTTTAATTGGTCAAAACACCATGCCGGAGACAGGGAGATTGCGGGTTCAGGTCCCGTCGGGATGCGGTATATTAAAAAAAAAAATAAACTTTCAATCAGCTAGATCACAAATCAATCAACTTTAATAGGACAAGTGAAATGGGATTGTTTCCCAGCTCAAAAATCTCTAAGTCCCAGAAAGTCGTTTTTTCCGTTTTTCTAGATAACACCAGATCTCGACGTGTTCTGCATTTGTAAGACATTCGACATAAAAAAAAATGTTTTTTCGGTATCGAAAATATCCTGAACTAGTTTGCATTTTTTTCATCGGGCAAAAAAATGAAAAATTGACCGCTTTAAGGCACGGATCAAACTCTGATTCGCTTCGTTACTGAAGAATAAATCCAATATTTAACATCAGATCACAAATCAATCCACTTTAAGACTTATGGCATCTTCGTGGAATCATTTCACCGTTCAAAATGGTCGTGAAATAATTCCACGCGAAACGTCGCATTTTCCGTTCTCACTTCACTGATATGACACTCATAATAACCCAGATTCCACAGCAGATGTCACTTCGCGACGTTTTTCTCACTTACGTGAGTCCCGTAATAGGATTTTGTTCACTTCACTCTGATTTCACCGTGAAGTGACTCCCGTAATGAGCACCAGTGTTTTTTACAGTTTTGTTCGTTCGATTTGTGTCCTGTGAAGCGAAGGTTGTTCCGCTTCTTCGTTATAAGACCAGCGAAGGTTGTTCCGCTGGCCCGTGAGTGCGAGTGCTACGAGTGGCGTTTGCTCGCCGGATAGGGTAAGCTGCGCTTTTTGCTACCCCGGCTAATTGCCAAAGAGCAAAGAGAATAGACACCACCCCGCCGAAGATCGTTGCAGCAGGAGCTGTTGGATACCGCCAGACCGACGACGAGCGGCAACGTCACCGCAGCCTCCCCTTCCCACTACAAAACAGCAAGAGAAAAAGGACGGAATAAACGCGGATAAGATTTTATTTTATTTATTTGTCGTTTTTTTCTTTTGTGTTCTAGCAAGAGTCCAAAAGTCTGTTACAGGTATCTGGCCGCCCTGTAAGGGTTTCGCCGAGCAAATTTAAGTGTGTACAGGATGACCCCTGTTACAAAATTAAGAAATTTGTAGAAAATGCATTTTTTTCAAATTAGAACGATTTTGCTGAAAGGGAAAATGAAACTAAAAGAAAAAAGAAAAAAAAGACAAGAAGATTATAAAAAGAAACTAGAAAAGGCGTTTAATCCTTAGCCCAAGGATTCTGTTAATGGAGCCGCATTTCGGCGACATAGAAAACCGAGGCAGTATCATTGCTGATTTCTAATAGACCATCCATATTCAGTTCCTCTTCTTCAATCAATTCGCAACCAAAATTTTCTCCGCATGTTAGTAGGATTCGCGTTGACGGTGTTGCTGATATTTGTTTGGTTTTTGCATGCGAAAAAGAAGGAAGGAAATATTTTTGCTTTTGTCATCACGCACATTTTGACAATTACATATGAGTGTTCACGTAGGTGCGAACAGCCTTCAAAATCTCTTTCAACGCGAATAACCCGAATTGAGAGACTAAAAAATGAATGAAATTGCACTGTCCTTCATAAACAAACATGCACGGTAAAACCGAATTAACTGATGTCGAAATACATGACGCAGCGCGAACACGACAGCAGATGATGCTAGTGTTACTAACGTAAAGTACTGGAATCATCCAAACGATGATTTTATTGAAAATTTGTTCGACGTGTTATGTCTGTTAGTCTGTGGTAGAACCACATACATAAGACATACGTAACACTCAGGAAGAAATCTTCCAAACAAGTTGGTACAAAATGAACAACTCGAATGGTACCAGCCTTTAAAAAAAAACTCCGATTTGAGTAGTTTCTGAAGGCAGTGTACCTGCGCAACTGTCATCCAAACGATAAATCTAACGATCCTACGGAAAAACATCCAACAACTGAATGAGTTTGCCATTTTGTTTTTGAGTTCATGAAAGCGCATAGTGTTTGTGATGTTTTGTCCAGAGTATACGGGTTTTGTTTCGTGAAAAATTGCATTTGAAGTTTTTAAAAGTGCCGAATTCTGTTTTTAAAAGTGACTAATTTTGTTTTGAAAGTGTTGTGTTGTTAAATTTAAAAAAGTTGAATTCGAATATTCACTAGTTGTGATTAAATATTACACGTTCTTCAGGCGCAAGGCCAGAAAAATATTACCGGTGAGTACAAAGTTGAAGCAGATTGTGTAGATTGTTTTGAATTCACAACTTTTATATAAACATATATCTTTATAAACTGCCCGCATAAATAAAATCACAATCCAGAACTTACTACATTATTGGTCATTCTAGGTTGGTTTTAATTTTCGCTGCTTATTCTTCCACTATGAAAAAAATTTCCGATTATGTTATACAATGCCTGCTACGTCGGTTACTTGATGTCCGTCGTCTGTTGCCAGCTACCGATGTCCGATGTATGCGTCGATGCCTGTGGTGTCCGGTGTCTCAAGTATGCAATCTGCCTTGCTTCATGTTTGCAGGTAAAGAAAGCTGTGGATTCACCGTTAACTCATCTCCTCCAAGATTAGACCATCCCGATTCAATATCCTGGTGATCGATTTCGTCCGGCTTAGAGGATGCTAGGATTGTAAGGTTTGTTTCTATATGTGAAGTTCTATTTTTGTAAAAGTTGTTGACTAAGAAGCATATTCCCAAATTGATACACATGGAAAATAGTCCCCAAACTTGTAACTGTTTGGTGGGAATGTTGTTATTGCAGAATCTTCAATTGTTCCCGATCGTCAATGTGTAACTTTTTGAGTCGTTAGAGGTTCGTTACTGATTCAAACATAGCTTGTTGATCTTTACTCAATCCAAAAGAATTATGGTTGGCAAAATATTTGTGTTCCAAAATACAGTTTCCTACTGACCGAAAAAAAAAATTATCTGCATCTGTTTATTAATAATGTTTATAAAGTATTCTATGCATAGATGCAAACATTTTTAGTCTTGGAGGTGGACGGTGACAGTTCTAATGTTCACCTAAGGATCCATTTCAAGATTGCCTTGCCAGAGTAGGTGCTGTGTGGACTGATCGTATATCAGTGCAGCAGAACTCGATTTCTACTCGTGTGCAACCATGAGAAGCGAAATGTTGCTATTGATAGTAATCAACAATTTATCTCAAGGAGATGATTTCAGTACATTTAAATTTTGGAGAACAGGTATGAAAAATTATAAATTATTCAACAAGAAAGAAACATTTTCGGATGATTGTGAGGTTATTTCTATTCAACTTAATTTTTGATGTTTGCTGAACAATTTTGACCTGCACAATATCAAAAGAGCATTTATTTTCCAGAAATACAAACTTATAGAAGAGTTTTTACCTGCAAGAGGCAAAGATTCATTCGGAAATGTTACAAGATGTTTTTTTTTGTTCTCAACTTGAAAAAATACATTTTTTTTCGTGATTTAGTGAATGTAATTGGAGTAGCATGAATAAAAAAATCAATTTCACAATAAGAAAAAAATCAGGTTGAAAACGATAATAAATATTCTAAAATTTTTGGGCTGTCGTACTGCTACAAAATGAGTCAATCGAGAGAGACCGAGCGAGATGAGTGAAATGTAAATCAATAATTGGTAAAACGTTTTATTCCACTCGTTTTGACAGTGGTTAGCAAAGTATTTTGAAGTTAGAAGGTATGATTGAAGGGTCGTGGTGTATGTATTTTAATGGAAGCGAAATATAGTTTCCATAGAAAATTGAATGGCTTGACAAAACGATTTCATTGGTGTTAGTGAATAACTGCACGGTCGATCATACCTTCTAATTCAAAATGCTTGGGTGGTTAAGCTGAAACTCGAAAGGCTGAGAGGTATGTATCATATACGAAAGGCTGAATGCATGAAAGGCCGAATGCACAAAAGTAGGAGGGTGGTATCCAAGACACGACCGCATGAGGTTGACTACGGTATTTCTATATTTCGTTAAAACAAATAATAGACGGAATTGTTACTCTAGTATTTTCTGGAATTTTATCTAACAGTGCATTTCTAAATGCGGAGACGGAGTGCGGAGTTAAAGCGTTATAAATAATTATATATATTAAAAGAATGAATCTTTTATAAAAGCGCTGTCACTTAAAAAAACCTTTCTTCATAGCTGCACTACCAAGAGAATCATTTGATTTAGCGAATTGGGTAAAATTTTTCTACCTTAGCGAAAAGCAAACTCAACGAGATTATCTAAAATTGGTGACCAGAAGGATTCAAGCGAAAATTCTAATATTGGAAATTGTTAGACATTAAACTGATCAAACTCATGCTAGGTTGGCTTCAGCCCAGTATATAACTTTATGTGTTTTAATAAATTACCTGTATTTCAATAACTTAAAAAACAAGAACTCATACACGCTTTTTACATAGTTGTTATCAAGGTTTTGGCGAGTGGCAGGAATATATATTACTTCTTTAATTATGATTAGAGCATTTCTAAATGATTTGTTATTTTCCACGATAGAGACAAGTTTGTTTTTGTCTCTGTGTGCAAGAAACTAAAACAAAACCGCGCGCCGAAAAACAAAAACGAAAATTAAATGTATGCTGAATTGAGAAAACTTTACCGATAATTTATGGTACTCCTTTTACCGATACTTTACGGTACTCAAAAGAACCTCTTTTGATCTAAATGAAATTTCTAGCAAATAAGTGTTGATCATTCATCAACAGTAATTTTTCCACGATGAATAGAGACTGGCTGAAGAAGTTTAAATCGCTGCTGAAAAATCAAATGATTCAACCGTGTTCGTTTAGGCGTTTTAATACATTTAATAAAGTGTTAATGAATAAACGAGAAAATACTTTGCTGGTTACTTAATTCTGTAGATTTACATTATTTGTGTAGAATTTTACAGTTCATCCTATATGGGACCAGTTTTTGATTGAAAAAAATTTTTTTGATAACCTATTTAACTACGAATAACTAACTCAAAACTAAGGTACCAGCTCACGAATGATCTGGTGAGGTGACCTGGCGCAGGACTCTGAACCTAGTCAAGGATGTTGTTCTTCGTTCCTCCAGCACCTGAAAACCAGCCAGGCGATGGATCCTCGGAGAAGAATTTAGGATCATACGTAACATTTATTCTGAACAATCTGAAGTTTGGAATGGTGGGTTATAGCGCAGCCCTCGCAGACAGGCAAAGCGTATTCTATGACCGGTAAAATTATTTGCTTGTGAACGGTAAGCTTGTTGGTTATGGAAAGGGTGGATTTCCTAATAATGAGAGGATAGAGAGATTTGGTCAGTATGTTGCACTTGGTAAAAGTTTTCTCTACAATTGAACGAAATAGAAGCTTTCGGTCCAGGGAGAGACTAAGATAGACAACTCTAGATAGAGTAACTCTAGTGAGTTGGTGAACGGTGGAGTGACCCTGCCTATATCCGAACTGTTCTGGGAGGAAGATGTTATTCTGCTTTACGAATTCCAGTAAGCGACCAAGAATCAACTTTTCGAACAACTTCGAGATGCACGATGATAGGCTGATGATAGTTTTAAGTGTTGGTAGGGTCCTTACCGGGCTTGTGGATGGGAATCACTTTAGCTAGCTTCCAGGGTGACGGAAAGTAGATGAGCTCCAGACACTTATTAAAGATCGCTGCCAGGTGTTCGAAAATGTCTCGACTCAAGTTTTTCAACTCAAGGTTGAGGACCTCATCGACACCGGCGGCCTTAATGTTCTTGGTACGCTTGATGACAGCTAACACCTCATCAGCAGATGTTTTAGATTCATCGGGAATGACTGAGGGAAGATCGGCGACTCTAGTTATTACTTCCTGGACGGCATGCTCGTGCGGGTTAACCATAGCATGATCAAAATTGTCAGAGTTGACAAAATGCTGACCAAGTGCATTGGCTTTTTCAGATGCTGTTAGAAGGAAATGACCGGGGATTGGTGTTGGGGGTGATAGAGGGGGAATAGGTCTCGGTTTGGTTTTCAAAATTTTGGTAAGTCTCCAGAACGGCTTTCCTCGGGCGTGGAGGGAGCGAAGATGTTTAGAAAAATGTTTGTTTCTTAGATCCACCAACCTGACCGTGGTGATTTTGCTGAGACGATTGATACTGGTCTTTAGGTGAAGCAGGCCAGAGCGCTGGTACCGCGTCTTATAGTATTACTGAATTGGATATATCGTTTGGTTGTGTTGTCTTGGTTCAGAGAGTTACTCACCAGACTGGAAGCCGGCACAGGTAGATCCCGGGCCTGGGATAACGCCTCATCGATGGACTGAAGACACTGGGCGATGTTCTCTGAGGACTCCAGCTGGACACCGTAGTCAATTGCGTTGTCCACGCATCGCTGGAACCGCGCCCAATCGACTCGATGGTAGTTACGCCAAGAGACTTGAAATCGGTTAGCAGAGGATCCAACTTCGACTACCACTGGGAAGTGGTCCGAGCTGAGTTCTTGGTGAACAACCAGATCGGTGATGTTGCCATTTTGGTTGCGTCGACTAGCCATTTGGTTGGGTCGACTGTTGCCCCAGGCCTGGTGTGTCGCGTTGAAATCACCCGCAATGATGAACTGCCCCTGCCTCCGAGTCAGTTTGATGATGTCGCTTCTTAGGTTCGTTGCCGATCCGTCCCTTACGTTGACTTGCTCGGGACAGTAAGCTGCGATGATGGTAATGGGACGACTTCAGGGGTCACTTCCAATCGATGACCTTAAGTTGAAAACTCGGTAGCAGATGACAGCTTATTTCACGCCGAAGAGCAATAGCCACATCTCCTCCAGAAAAATATGCTCGATCCAGCCGTACAAGTCGGAAATCGGGAAGGAAGATGTTTTCCTCAGGTTTGAGATGAGTCTCCATGATGATAGCAATGTCTGTTTTGTGTGCGTTGAGGAAGTCAACTAGCTCGTAATTCTTGTTCCCGAGCAAGTGTTCCAGTTAGCAATCTTAATGATTTCACGGTCCAGCGAGCATCACCGCAGATTGCAGTTGTTCAGCTCTACTTTTGCAAGTGCGAAAAGTGTTGATGCATTCCACGACCAGTGAAATATATTGCTTCATGGTGAGCATGGGTTCGTCGTCAGTTGTGCCAGTTGCAGCTTGGGAGAAAGTCATTGCTGACGAGTTTCCTTGGAGACCTGGTGGAGGTAAACGGCTACCGGATCTTGCTGCTTCAGCATACGTCGAGGCACCTGTGACGGGTCTGGTGGTTGAATTCAGCAGTATCTGGGCGAGCAAAAGTATGGGGTACCGGGAGCCAATGGCAGGGAACTTTCGGCGACCTGGCTGATTGTTGGTGGAGGCCCGCTTTGGAATTTCGATTAACTCTGCACGTTTCGGGCACGTTCTACTGGTTGCTTTATGGGCAGTTCCACAGTTGGCGCACACCGGATCGGCGGTCTCCATCAGCTGGCAGGCATCGGAGGCTTGCGTTTGGCCACACTTGATGCAGCAGTACGCCATATGGCAATTTTTAGTCCCGTGTCCAAATAGCAGGCTTCACGTAGACCTTCCGGGAAGCCTTCCACATAAAAAGGCGGGATTTTCTCCTTCTTTACTATTTCGGGATCCGTGGCGTTTCCCAGGACAGCGAATCTGTTGTTGGCCGAAAGCTTTTTACCTGCAGGATCAGGCGTAATGTCAGGCCGAGGCCGTTTCCGCGTGCTAGAATTTGTTTTTGATTTATCCGTATTGGGGTTCACCGTAGCGTCGGTTTCCGACGCGAAAACGGAACGAACGTACAAAGCGAACGAGGCGTAAAATAAACAACTGTACTTCTCAACAAGCTAGCAGAGAATATGATGACGGGGTGAAATGTTCGAATAGTACCTTTTAAAATCAAGGTTTCGTCAGTAAGAAGTTAGAGTTTAGTAGCATAGGGAATGTAAAACAATAAAAGTAAAACAACAACGTTTACGTTTTTAAGTCAAATCGGTTGTATCCGTTAGTGTCGGCTGCGCTTTGGAAGAGGTAGTGATTGGTTGCTCGGTATGATTTAGATAATCGATATTATTTACCAACGTTGTCAATAGTGTATCTCTAACAACAGGTTGTTTTTGTTACATAAATTTAACCGCAAAAGAATTTCTGATCGGTTGATATCAAAACCTCGATATTCTGAAAAAAAAATGACAGATATATAAGCTGATTACTTTTCCCTGGTTTAGATTTTCAAATTCAGGTGCCTAACTTCGACATAGATGTTAGTCCAACGTCAAAAGGCTGAGTGTACGAAAGGCTGGAAGTTTTGTAACTTGGATCAGAAATGAAAATTTTTAGTTGATAATCTTCTTAAGGTGTCAAAATATACTTTTTTTGTCGCACCTCGATAAACCCAAAAATAATGGTATGCTATTCAAGCCAATAAAGATATGTGACATTTTACGCACGCACACTAGCAAACAAGTATAACCGTGTAACGTTGCTTTTGTTTTCTTCTAAATTGTGAATCATCGCATCTCGTTGCTTCGAGGTTTTGATATTTTTTGCCGTTTTCGTTCAGCAGCTTCTCTCGATTCCTTATCGCGAACAAAAATTATATCCAAAACTAAGTTAAAAACATTCAAAAGCTGTCCAACTAAACATTTGTCCAGCTACTCAAAACGTAGCATTGCAAACAAAACAGCGATTTGTTTTTGTTTTCCTCAGCTGGCGATAGCTGCTTGGCACTAACACATTCGCACGTCAATAGGTGTATGCATTGGTGTTGAGTTTTCAATTTTTGTATGGGATTTGAAATGATTTTGCATTTTCAACAAAACTTGCAAGACATACTTTCCTGAAAATTTATTGAAATTGTGTTGAATTATGTTTTTTATATGAGAAATGATTTTGAAAAAATATGCTGTTTTCAATCATATTTTCGATATACTTTTAAAAGCAGTGTTTCAACCAGAGATTCACTTGCCAATTAAAACTAACATTTTTTCACTCAATAATTCCAAATCTAGATGGGTAGGCACTGCGCAGTGACAAACTGCTCCAAACGAAATCAGCGGAATGTTTCTCTTCACGTGTTTCCGGATGAACCAATAGTGTAAGTACATTTATGCATAAATTTATCCTCATCATTGAAGGCTTGTTTTTTTTTAGTCTGGAAAAATGGATAGAATTTTGTAGAAATCCAATAATTATCGAAGCTGCAAAAACGAATAATCTATCTTGTAGACGAGTTTGTTCTGCTCATTTTACCGAAGAATGCTTTTTGGACCCCTTCAAATTTTCAAAAGGGTAAATTCAAAACACTCAAGTCGCAAAAATATGTAATCTATTATTTTTTTAATTTTAGGCTGAGAAAAGAGCTAGTCCCAGTATACAAATGTTCGATGTAGAAGAAGGCGATGATAATTCCTGTAAGTTAAAATTCATGACAAGGTTTAATAACTTCTCTCTCTCTCTCTCTCTTTTTCTGTTCTCTTGATTTTTTCTGGATGTGTCTTGCTTGTAATACATAGGTTTCAAAGGCCAATGTCTAATATTACCCATAATTTAAATTGGTTCAAATTTTTATGCATGACCCGTTGGGTTGTTAGTTACTCTTTCGTGTTATTCATATAATCACTATCCACAAAACCTGTTTTTTATTCTCACAGACCATTTGTTTGCCACGGCACGAATACAAATCTATATTTAACCCCTTGAGAACCATACGGTTTTAGGCGATAATTTTTTATATGTATGCGTTTATTTCAAGTTGTTTAGATGTAAAACGAATGTTCGAAAAATTACATCATAATTCATCATTCATTCATCATCAAAATTCATATGTCAAATTTTTATCAATGCCCAGTCCGTTTAGCAATTGTTAAGGCAAGGCAGGGTAAACAAAATTCAATTTCCCAATCAAAATAAAATTCTCAAAGCGTACCAGTGGTAGTGCCCAATTTTTCCACTCCTTTGCATGCCCGTTTAACGTATGCACAGGTAACAGGCAGTTGGAACATTATTCCGCCTAATGCAAGTAGTTCGAAAATGACCGTTAATATGGGGGGTAAACAAATACCGGTAGAAAATAAAAATACGTTGATTACACCAGCAAATATTGCTACCGAAAATATGTTTTCCAATGTCAACTGCCTAGACCTATTACGGCGGGTGAACTTTCTTTTCTGCAAGAGGCAATGTTCGATCTTATGAACGCCATGTTGCAGGCAAATTCCATGTGGAACAAATTTTACACTTAACATTGTTCCTAATTTGAAATTTATTAATGATTATAAATAAATCAATCAAAATTTTAAATTGGAATGCTCGCTCATTGAAAGCCAATAAGAATGTGCTTTTGAGTTTCTTAACAGTAAAAAATGTGAACATTTCAATTATTACTGTAACATTTTTTAAGCCTAACATTGAATTAAAATATATGATAGAATTCAGGGATGAAATTGTAATGTACCGCCGAATCAAACATCGTGCTCTTCCCCATCTTGAGATGAAAGTTATTGAAACTTTGGGGATTGAAGTTCAAACTGATCTTGGGATTTAATTTATTGCCGCAGCATATTATACCATTCCAATGCACACGCGAGTAGTGATGGGAAATATCGCCCAAAACGGACATCGATAACAATCGATAATTCCGGGGCCTTTATCGATATTATCGATAAGTATCGATAATTTGAGGGCCAACGTTTGCGGTAAAAAAAATTTTTTTCAGATGGTGATGAAAAAAAAAACTATTTCAGATGGTGATGAAAAAAAAACTATGACAAATTATTGAGTTGGATAAATTTCCCATGGAAGGTTATCATGTTAGCTTCCTCACAAAAAAATATCACGTCCTTGCGTGCAGCCTTCCGGCAGTTAACCGGAACATTCGCCATGGCGGACGAAAACATGCGTGTAGCCATGTTTTTAAGTTCTTTTTTCGTTTTTTTATTAATTCCTCCTCCGTTTTCGCGACAAAATTGTTGGAATAGATCTTGCGCTTCAAGTTTGTCCAGAAATTCTCGATGGGAAGCAGGTGGGGAACATTGGGCGGATTCGCCGACTTCGGCACCACATCGATATTCAGCCGCTCCATCTTCTCCAACGATCGCTTCGAGTAGTTGTCCGACGTCAGATCTGGCCAGAACACCGTGTCTCCGCGCTTATGGTATTTCTTGATGAACGACGCAACTTCTGTCAGGCACTTCGTACTATAAATTTCCCCGTTCATGGCCAGCCCGGAGCGAAAGATGAGCAACTTTGACATCCCTTTCTCACTGATTGTCAGCCACAGCCGCACCTTCTTGGGGAACTTGGTCTGTGAAATAAACTTTACCTCGGTGCTCACTTCCTTCGTGGGGGAGGTAAAATACGGAGAGCCCTGCTAGTCGTTGCCATCCAGGGTGAGATAGGTCTAGTCGTCCAATACCACTGTCGCGTCGCGATTCGCCGGGAAAATCGACTTGACCATCTTATTCAACCGCTGTCGCTGCGTCATTGCCTGCAGCTCCGAGACCAGTGGACGGGACTGCCGCTTCCTGCATGTATGTCCATGTTCTCCAGATGCTTTTTCACTGTTTTAGAGCATGCACCAACCTCTCGGCCAAGTGCACGCAGCGATTTAGCCACTTTTCCCTCGGTCTTCCTCTTCAGCATCCTTTGAAGCTTCTTGTCGCTCAGGGTCGTTGGCCGTCCGGAACCGGGCTTTCTTTCGATGCTCTGATCGTTGTCCAATAGTGTCAAGATATTGCAGATGCCAGAACCGGCATACCTGACGTCCACAAAGTGCCGCACGATGTTCGTTTTTGACGCGGCGGGGTACCGTTTTTTGAACGCGCACACTTCTGAACGGAGTAGCTTCACTTTTTTCGTCATAACAGTTAGAGTTTGACTGATAGAGCTGTCAACTTTTTTTTTTGCTAAGTCATGGGTTACTAGATTGATGATGCATGAGTAGTTTTGTCAGTGCGATTGAAGGTAAACCCATGAAAAATCGGAAATTTTTGTCCATTTTTTTTACCGCAAACGTTATTCGACAAATGCAATTTTACTATATAAATTTGTTAAAAACAGAGACAGAGATGGCCCAAACAGAATGGATACGTTTGCGTTGCGCTGACGTCAATGTGACAGTAAATGTATGGGCTAACTGTCAAATTGCCGCAAACGCAGCCGCAACGTATCCATTGTGTTAAGACCTTGAATGACAAATCTTACGATACTGCGAATGAAAATTCAAACAACCGGACGAGTTAAACAGTTTGTTTTGGAAAGACTTCGGGTTTTACGCCGGGAGTGCTTTCTACGGAGTAGTTTCAAGCCGAAGTTCATTTTGAAGGTTGTATAATAAGGGAAATAATTGAAGCAGGCAAAATTCTGTCAATTTTTAAGCCCTATTTAGAGTTCCAAGCGAAGTGAAAATCTCATACAAAATGTTCATTTTTTTACGCTCGTGAAAAATGCAACCTGCAAAAATTTCACTTCGCTTGGAACTGTAAACAAATTCGATCCAGCGAAATCGAAGGTTGTGGATCTCATCTTTTTCACTTGGGTTTACTTTTTCACGCATGCAAACGCTAGTGAAAAAAGCAGCAGCAAGCGAAAACTTGTGTGCGTTTATATTCTTTCAGTTGCAGCCAATTTTCACTTCGCGCGGAGTGTAAACTCGTGAATTTCGCATCACTTAAACTGTAAACTGCAGGCTGGTGACATACCTGCGTGTTCCACAAACGGGATTTCACGACAGATTTCGCAAGCGAAAATTTACGCTTTTTTACTCGTAAAATTTTTCACTTCGCTTGGAACTGTAAACTATGCTTTAAATGGCCAAAACTTTTGCACACACGAAAAATGAATCAATTCTGACAAAACAGGTTTCATTTTGCTGGAAAACTGTCCTAGTTTCCTAGTATTACTTGAGAACTGGACGTGACCAAGGGTCACTGGAAATGTTTCGGTTTTCCGGAGTGTGTGCCAAAGTGTACATTTTTGCAACGCGTAGAACTTTTTCTGACATTCTGTTTCACCTAGGTTTCTATGTTGTCAATAAATCAGAGTTTATTTCGGGCACTCTAGCAGAATTCAATCGAACATTGTGGGTGTGTAGGTCTTATTAAACCAAGCAACTTTGCAAACTTGCGTTTGAAAATTTATCTGGATTAACATTTAAAAAGGTCAGCTTATTTTCACGCGGATTTTCGCTAAAAGGTTATTTATGCAAATTTTCAAATCTGCGTGTTTTTTTACGCGAATTTTTAAATTAAAGCGGTTTATCAAGCGGATTTCTGAATTAACATGGTTTTTTCACGTCGCATGTATGTCGCGTAAAAAAACCTAACTGTATTTGAACCTTTTTCTTATGAATCAATATATCTTAGTGAAAATTATCTGAACTTTCCTTCAAAAATATAAAAATATGAGTTAAAGATCCTACTCTGAAAAAAATATAATTTTGAAAACAAAAAATGATTTTAGAAAATATCGGTGATCTCAATTTTTTTCAAATGAAGTATTTTAGATAGACAATTTAGTTGCCTAAAACGATCTATGCGTTGCAAAAATATACACTTTGACACACACTCTTGAAATCCGAAACATTTTCGGTGTAGGTTGGTCGCACCAAGTTCCCAAGTAATACCAATATAATACTGTTTTCCAGTGAAATGAAACCGGTTATCAAAATTGATCCATTTTTCGTAAAGTTCTGGCCATTTAAAATTCGAGAGAATTTTATTTATCTCAATTATTTTGTCTACCCCCTGTATAAATCAGGATACTTTTTTGGCGCAACAATTTCGTTGATTTGCACTTTTAGTGGAACTAAAAATTGTTTGTTGGGTAACAGATACTTTAAATTTAAACAGTTCCAAGTTAAACTAAACAATTACCAGAGAATTATCAATAGACTGCCGCTATGCATGTCCATCATATTATAAGAGTTGGCAAGCCAAAGAAAATGCATTTTATTACAATTTCGTATCATTGCTTTTTATGAGATGGTGCAAAAAGTTTGCATATTTTTTTAAAATTCTTCAGTACTAAGTTGTCGAATTCATCTGTTCTTAGGAAACTAAAAACTATAAATACCTTTTTAGTTACCATTATTTCTCAGAAACACAGTGACACCCGGGGCGAACCTTTACACCACCCGCAACAATGCTAAATCTTGTCGAATAGCAGCACCCAACAAATACCTAGCGGCAAAAGCAACTCCTGGGGTAGGGTAGGAGAGGTCTCCTTCTTTTGGGTCTCCTCCAGTAACCAGCCGCACTGACTTGTGCTCACCCTTATAATATCGATAATTATCGTTAACGTCAAAAAATTAACGATAATATCGATGACCAGCATTTATCGATATTATCGATAAGTATCGATAAGTTTCCCATCACTACACGCGAGCACAAACATTATTTGAAAGGTGATTAACAAAAACTCACGAGAAATCGTTTAAAATTTTTTAATATCGGCGATTTTAACGCTAAACATCTATTATGGAATAATTTTCAAAGTAACTCCAATGGCAAAATTTTATTCAATGATTGTTCCTCAGGATACTATTCTATTTTGTCTCCGAATAGTCATACATGTTTTTCTTCTGTAAGAAATCCATCAACAATCGATTTGATACTAACAGATCAATGTCATATATGTAGTGAATTGATCACACATACTGATTTTGATTCTGACCATCTTCCAATAACTTTTTCTATATCACATGAACCCTATGAGCTCTGTTTTTAACTATCACAAGGCTTATTGGGAAAAATATAAAACTCGTATTGAGAGTAATTTCCATAATGAACGGATTTGCAAAACGAAGTGAATATTGATTCCGCTTTGGAAGCATTAAAATGTGTAATTATTGATGCCAGGAATTATTCCAAAGGCTCAAGTAAAATTTGATTTACCAATAATTGACGAGAATCTTCAACTTCTACTTCGTTTGAAAAATGTCCGCAGACGTCAATACCAACGTTCTCGTGACCCTATTTTTAAAACTATTTATAAAGATTTACAGGAAGAGGTTAAACATAGATTTACTCTTCTGAGAAATCAAAATTTTTAAGCTTAAGTTGAAAAGTTGAAACCATATTCAAAACCTTTTTAGAAGCTGTCGAAGATTCTTAAGAAATCTTCAAAGTCTTTTCCAGTTCCAAAAGATAATGAACGTTTTCTTGTATCCAATAAACAAAAGGCTCAAAGACTTGCCCAGCAGTTTGAGAGTGTTCATAATATAAATTTGAATTTTGTGAGTCCAATTGAAAATGAAGTCACACGTCAATTTGATTTAATTTCTTTCCAGAATTTTTTGCCTGCAGAAATAATTGAAACTAGTTTGAATGAGGTTGAATCAATTACAAAAAATTTCAAAAATATGGAAGCACCTGGTGACGATGGAATTTTTAACATATTAGTCAAACACCTCCCTGAGAGCACAATGGAATTTTTAGTGAAAATTTCAATTGCTGCTTCAAAATTGCATATTTTCCCAAATTATGGAAAAATGCATAAATTAGTCCAATTTTAAAGCCGGATAAGGATCCAGCTGAGGTTTCAAGTTATCGACCAATCAGTTTGCTTTCTTCAATAAGTAAACTGTTTGAGAGAACAGTTTGGACTTCGCCATGCGCATTCCACTACTCATTAATTGCTCAAAGTTAAAAATATAATACGAGCTAACAAATCTAATGGTTATTCCACTGGAGCTGCTCTATTAGATATAGAAAAAGCATTCGACAGTGTTTGGCATGAAGGTTTGATTGCGAAATTGCAAACTTTTAATTTTCCAACTTTCCTAATCAAAATTTTAAAAACTTATCTTACTGATCGAACTCTGCAGGTTGTCTATCAGAGTTCAAAATCTCATAGATTTTCTTGTCAGAGCAGATGTGCCTCAAGGTTCCGTCTTGGGTCCAGTCCTGTACAACATATTCATTTCAGATCTCCAGATTTGCCTCCCGGATGCACAGAGTCATTGTTCTGCGATGACACAAGCATTTCCGTAAAAGGAAAAAGTCTGCGTGTCATATGCAGTCGATTGCAGAAAAGTTTAAATATTTTTTCTTCCTACTTTCAAAAGTGGAAAATCTTTTTCAATGCTTCTAAAACTTTCCCCATAAGACCAAGCCAAACAATAATCACGTTGCAAAGATGAATGGGGTTATTTTAAGTTGGTCCGACAAGGTTAAGAACTTGGGACTAATTTACGATAAAAAACTTGTTTTCAAATAGCACGTTGAGAGTATACAAGCCCAGTGCATCAAATATACGAGATGTTTATTTCCTCTCATTAATCGAAATTCCAAACTTTGTTTAAAGAATAAAGCAATGCTTTATGCTGTACCGATCTGGTCAAGTGGTTGGTTAAAAAGAAAGAAAACGCTTCAAAGGATTTAGAATAAAATTCTGAGATGATTTTGAAACGTCCTCCTTGGCTTGGTACACTCGAATTACGTAGACTTACTGGTGTTGAAACATTAGAAGCTATGTCAAATAAAATTATTAACAATTTTCGACAAAAATTGTTGCAATCCTCAATTGCTACGATAAGCTTTTTTATAGCCAAAAGTTAGCAATTAAATTAGTTGCAAGTTTACTTCCCTTTTTTGACAAGTAGGTTTAAATCCCTACGAGTGATAAGTCATAACTGCGAAAGCAAACAAATCTTAACAATTAAAATTACAGTTTTTCTAACAGTGTTGAGAAGTCACCATTTGTGATTGGAAACACATACTTATTATTTACTAATATTTATCATAAATAATTAGGCTACTAACAACTCCCCTTTAAAAAAAAACAATTCAAAATTCGTGAAAAATGCTTCGCTTGGTTCTCAAGAGGTTAACGGCGCCATTAATAGCAAGTGTCTTATACTTATCATAACTAAGAACAAATTTTTTACCTTTGCAGCCGACTACGTGCTAGAATTAAATCTAAACTAAAACTAGAATGTTGTATTTAAGATCAGTGGTTTGTTGTTTGATGTTTGTCTATTATCATAGATAAGCAGCATATATTGTATGCAATGTTGCCAGTATGCCAGATAAATCTGGATTTTGCCAGATTTCTGTTCGCGAGCCAGACTAACAGATAAACCTCAAAATCTGCCAGATATGAAATCTGGTAAATATCTGGTTCATTTTCCGCGTCGTCTCGCAAAAAGGTCAATAAATCGATATGGGCCGTGGCTGTCCTTTACCTACCTTACCCGGTGAGGGCAAAAAAAGGTCATCACTTTAAATTCTACCAGGAATTTTATCCATAAATGCGCGTCGAATTTTCGCCAGACTTTTTGTTTTCGTTTTGCCAGATTTTATTTGAAACTTAGTGGCAACGCTGATTGTATGTTCCGCTGGGTCAGGATTTTTGATTTTGATTTTATTAGAGAGCTTTGACCCAAAAAGTCATTCAGCTCTATAGCTGGGTCAGGATATTAGGCACTGGCACATTGAGTTATATTACTGAAGTCCTGAGTATAATATGAAATCTGTTGATTCCAAGAATTTTGTTTTGATAAAACTGAAACGGTCGACATCTTTGTTTTTCATCAGAATTCAAAATTGCAAGTGCATTCTACCATGGTTCACATGGTTCTGAACGATATTAGAAAACACGTTCTAGAAATAAAAAAAATAAAAGTAATTATTTTTGTTTCAGTACCTAGCCCAAGCGTACAATTGAAAATGGATTGCAGCAGTTGTCGTTCATTATACGAGTTAGAGATGGTGAAACGTAAAAACCTTCAGTGTAGTTTGTCAGAGGAGCAGCAACGAAGACGCAGATTTCAAAGAATTTGCTATCGGCAAAAACAAGCTCTGGTAAACAACGCCAGTTCCAAAAGATAATGAACGTTTTCTTGTATCCAATAAACAAAAGGCTCAAAGACTTGCCCAGCAGTTTGAGAGTGTTCATAATATAAATTTGATTTTTGTGAGTCCAATTGAAAATGAAGTCACACGTCAATTTGATTTAATTTCTTTCCAGAATTTTTTGCCTGCAGAAATAATTGAAACTAGTTTGAATGAGGTTAAATCAATTACAAAAAATTTCAAAAATATGGAAGCACCTGGTGACGATGGAATTTTTAACATATTAATCAAACACCTCCCTGAGAGCACAATGGAATTTTTAGTGAAAATTTCAATTGCTGCTTCAAAATTGCATATTTTCCCAAATTATGGAAAAATGCATAAATTAGTCCAATTTTAAAGCCGGATAAGGATCCAGCTGAGGTTTCAAGTTATCGACCAATCAGTTTGCTTTCTTCAATAAGTAAACTGTTTGAGAGAACAGTTTGGACTTCGCCATGCGCATTCCACTACTCATTAATTGCTCAAAGTTAAAAATATAATACGAGCTAACAAATCTAATGGTTATTCCACTGGAGCTGCTCTATTAGATATAGAAAAAGCATTCGACAGTGTTTGGCATGAAGGTTTGATTGCGAAATTGCAAACTTTTAATTTTCCAACTTTCCTAATCAAAATTTCAAAAACTTATCTTACTGATCGAACTCTGCAGGTTGTCTATCAGAGTTCAAAATCTAATAGATTTTCTTGTCAGAGCAGATGTGCCTCAAGGTTCAGTCTTGGGTCCAGTCCTGTACAACATATTCATTTCAGATCTCCAGATTTGCCTCCCGGATGCACAGAGTCATTGTTCTGCGATGACACAAGCATTTCCGTAAAAGGAAAAAGTCTGCGTGTCATATGCAGTCGATTGCAGAAAAGTTTAAATATTTTTTCTTCCTACTTTCAAAAGTGGAAAATCTTTTTCAATGCTTCTAAAACTTTCCCCATAAGACCAAGCCAAACAATAATCACGTTGTAAAGATGAATGGGGTTATTTTAAGTTGGTCCGACAAGGTTAAGAACTTGGGACTAATTTACGATAAAAAACTTGTTTTCAAATAGCACATTGAGAGTATACAAGCCCAGTGCATCAAATATACGAGATGTTTATTTCCTCTCATTAATCGAAATTCCAAACTTTGTTTAAAGAATAAAGCAATGCTTTATGCTGTACTGATCTGGTCAAGTGGTTGGTTAACAAGGAAGAAAACGCTTCAAAGGATTTAGAATAAAATTCTGAGATGATTTTGAAACGTCCTCCTTGGCTTGGTACACTCGAATTACGTAGACTTACTGGTGTTGAAACATTAGAAGCTATGTCAAATAAAATTATTAACAATTTTCGACAAAAATTGTTGCAATCCTCAATTGCTACGATAAGCTTTTTTATAGCCAAAAGTTAGCAATTAAATTAGTTGCAAGTTTACTTCCCTTTTTTGACAAGTAGGTTTAAATCCCTACGAGTGATAAGTCATAACTGCGAAAGCAAACAAATCTTAACAATTAAAATTACAGTTTTTCTAACAGTGTTGAGAAGTCACCATTTGTGATTGGAAACACATACTTATTATTTACTAATATTTATCATAAATAATTAGGCTACTAACAACTCCCCTTAAAAAAAAACAATTCAAAATTTGTGAAAAATGCTTCGCTTGGTTCTCAAGAGGTTAACGGCGCCATTAATAGCAAGTGTCTTATACTTATCATAACTAAGAACAAATTTTTTACCTTTGCAGCCGACTACGTGCTAGAATTAAATCTAAACTAAAACTAGAATGTTGTATTTAAGATCAGTGGTTTGTTGTTTGATGTTTGTCTATTATCATAGATAAGCAGCATATATTGTATGCAATGTTGCCAGTATGCCAGATAAATCTGGATTTTGCCAGATTTCTGTTCGCGAGCCAGACTAACAGATAAACCTCAAAATCTGCCAGATATGAAATCTGGTAAATATCTGGTTCATTTTCCGCGTCGTCTCGCAAAAAGGTCAATACATCGATATGGGCCGTGGCTGTCCTTTACCTACCTTACCCGGCGAGGGCAAAAAAAGGTCATCACTTTAAATTCTACCAGGAATTTTATCCATAAATGCGCGTCGAATTTTTGCCAGACTTTTTGTTTTCGTTTTGCCAGATTTTATTTGAAACTTAGTGGCAACGCTGATTGTATGTTCCGCTGGGTCAGAATTTTTGATTTTGATTTTTATTAGAGAGCTTTGACCCAAAAAGTCATTCAGCTCTATAGCTGGGTCAGGATATTAGGCACTGGCACATTGAGTTATATTACTGAAGTCCTGAGTATAATATGAAATCTGTTGATTTCCAAGAATTTTGTTTTGATAAAACTGAAACGGTCGACATCTTTGTTTTTCATCAGAATTCAAAATTGCAAGTGCATTCTACCATGGTTCACATGGTTCTGAACGATATTAGAAAACACGTTCTAGAAATAAAAAAAATAAAGGTATTATTTTTGTTTCAGTACCTAGCCCAAGCGTACAATTGAAAATGGATTGCAGCAGTTGTCGTTCATTATACGAGTTAGAGATGGTGAAACGTAAAAACCTTCAGTGTAGTTTGTCAGAGGAGCAGCAACGAAGACGCAGATTTCAAAGAATTTGCTATCGGCAAAAACAAGCTCTGGTAAACAACAATGCAAAAATCCAGCAATTGAAAAAGCAATTAAAAGCAAGCCAAGCCAAAGAGAAAAAGGGGAACAAACTACTCAAGACCCTAAAATGCAATCCGATATTGCTCGAGTCCATGAAAAATTTTCGTATCAATAAAAATGCACGAAGATATCCGAGCATGAAATACACTGCAACTTGTCAGCGTATAAATTCGGGATCAGCATACAAAAATTTGAGAGCAGCAGGTGTTTTATGCATGCCGCATCCTAAATCTATCACCAGATGGCAGCAATCCGTTACACTTGAACCGGGATGCAATCTTGAAATCATACGACGTATGTCTATCATTGCGTCTGGACTCCAAGAACGGGACAAGTTGATTGTATTACTCATTGATGGAATGGCTTTGAAACCGACAATAGGTTTTCATGCGAAAAGCGACTTCTTCTATGGTCTCCCGAACGACGGTGTATTCAAAGTTAATGAAGAAAATGATACTGCTAATTTAGCTAATGAGGCTATTACAATCATGGCTAGAGGAGTAGGCACTAAGTATAAACAAGTAAGTACAGTGAAAACCCTCTAAATCGCCATTTTTTATAACGACAAATTTCGCTATAGCGTCATTCTTGAAGGCCACTCAGTTTCATACTAAAATTACATTGAAGTCGCTTCTTACGCGGTTTTTTTTGCGCGGGTGTTTTTTACGCGGATTCCGGAATTTACGCGGTTTTTTTTACGCGGATTCCGAAATTTACGCGGTTTTTTTTACGCGGATTCCGGAATTTACGAGTTTTTTTACGCGGATTCCGGAATTTACGCGGCACGTATCCCCCGCGTAAAAAGCGACTTTAGTGTATTAGTTTTATTGCGACATTTCGCTATTATGACCTTTCTCTATAGTGGCATACCAAAACTCATAGTTGTCATTCTTTATTGCGACAATAGTACAGTACATTGCTGAATCTGCAACAATATTCTCAACGGTACCTTTTGTTCTACATATACAAATATTATTCGTATTATTGCTTATTGCTATAAAGGGATTCGACTGTATTTGTTAAATATATTCGTATTCATGAAGCAGAGCTGATCTTCAATAACAGCACACAGTATATGATCTAGGGGATCCGTTTCGATGTTGGATTTTCGATGTCGGATTTTTTTCGTACAACAACGATGCTACAGGATTGGATAGAAAGAAATTCAATTTGTCGAAGAATTTACCTGACCCTGAGTATTGAACTTGTTTGACATTTTTCTTGAACTGAACATTGTTCCGCAAAACTGAAAAGCGGTGAAAGTAATGCGTGTTTGCCATCAGAAACACAATTAATATTATTTATGCATTAGCCAAGAGTTTCATGTTGTCAATTATCATGTTGTTAAAATGACCGGTGTGGCCTTTAATCGATCTGATCAAGTTGAAGCGGCGCTAGTGTACGAGTGATTTATAACGTATTTCTATTTTAAAATTTTCATGAAATTTTTGACCAATATTGTTCTTACGTGGACGTCTGAGATCTTACCTCAAAACATCCAAAGAACATCCAATCAAAGTGCAATGAGTATATAAAATGTTCATATCCTCTTATTAGAAGGAATTCTTGATATTGTTTCAAGAATGACTCAATTTACAAACAAATATTTAGACCACACTTGTTATATGCAGTCCTACCTGCAATTAGGAAAATTATGCTTCAAAGGATTCAGAATAAGCTTTTGAAAATTATTCAAAAGCGTCCTCCCCGGTCTTGTATGAATGAACTCCATAGGATTATTCAAGTTTAGGTTTTGTTTTGTTGCTTGAAGCAGGTATAAAATTTGCGTATATTCACTGAAACAATCACACTTTAATAATGTAATACAATTTTAAATATATGTGATAGTGTTGATATGTCACTGTTTGTGGCAGAGCACAATATGTGAATTCAAAAACTTCCCCCCCCCCCTTAAAAAAAAGTATGTATTAGTTTATAATATCTTGTTTACCACACAATTTTATAACTATACCCCGCAATTTTCGATTAGATCAGCGATTCTCAACCTGGAGTACGCGACAGCCTTCAGGGGGTACGCGAACGAAAAATCAGTAACGGCGAACAAAACATTTTTTTTTTTTTTATAATACTTCATTCACAGTGCGTCTTGAACTGTCCTACAGATCAGACGTTTTTTTCGGTTGCTTGTGGACTGGTCTTTGACTGCTTATAGCTTCAAAGTTTGTGTTTTGTCAGTGTGTCTTTTAAAGACTACCTGAAAGTTATTTCCCATCAGTCTTTCTCAAGACTACCTACTTTTGAATTTAACATTTGTTTTAACTTTTTTCGTATCACCTGAAATGGCTGGACGGAAAAAGAAACCTCGCATCGCTGCGGGGAGGAAAAGAGAGGCATCTCTTTCTGACACATCGAGTGTCTGTAGTGACAATCCTTTTGATATTTTGCCTGAGCAAGAAGCTGGTGAAATGGAAGTTATTAATAATGAAACTATACAAAATATAAAATCTTTGAAAAAGGAGAAAGTTCCACCTATCGTGGTAACTATTTCTTCTGAATTTAATATATTCAAAAAGGAACTTTCAACGTTTGTTTCTGACGTTAAAGTTACCTATCAAATTGGCCGTAGAGGTGAATGTCGCTTATTAGCCGACTCAGTAAAGGGTCGTGATCGTCTTGTTCAGTATTTAACTGACAAGATGTACAAATTTTTTACATATGACACCAAGAACGCCAAGCCGTTCAAGGTTGTCTTGAAAGGTCTCACCAACGATCAAACCGTTGATGAGATCAAACTTACTTTAACAGAATTACTTGGCATAGCCCCTACCCAAGTAATTCTAATGAAACAAAAATCACGAGGCGAAAACAGTCAGAGAACTGGAATTTCCCTTGTTAATTATTTAATTCATTTTAACCGCAATGAGGTTAACAACTTAAAATTTTTTGAAAAAGCACATGCTTTGTATAATGTGCGTGTAAAGTGGGAAATTTATAGGAAGTATGGCGGAGGTGAAAAGCATATCACCCAATGCCGTACTTGCCAACGTTATGGCCATGGTTCCAAATTGTGTAACATGGACCAAAAATGTCTTAATTGTGGAGACTCTTCTCACAAAAAGGACACATGTCCTGTGAAAGAGAGTAAAAATTTTCGCTGTGCGAATTGTAACGGCAACCATATGTCAAATTTTTATCAATGCCCAGTCCGTTTAGCAATTGTTAAGGCAAGGCAAGGTAAACAAAATTCAATTTCTCAATTAAAACCAACTTCAAAACAAAATTCTCCAAGCGTACCAGTGACGCATAGTTTACCTACTCCTTTGCATACCCGTTTAACTTATGCACAGGTTACAGGTAGTTCGAACATTATACCGCCTAGTGTTGGTAGTTCGAAAATAACCGTTAGTATGGGTAAGCAAAACACGCTAGAAAATAATTGTACACCTATTACTCCAGCTAATATTGCTGCCGAAAATATTTTTTCTAATGTCAACTGCCTGGGGCCAATTACGGCAGGTAAACTTATTTTTTTGCAACAGGCAATGTTCGATCTTATGAACGCCATGTTGCAGGCAAAATCAATGTGTGAAGCCATTCAAATAGGCATAAATTTTACTATTAAAATTGTTTCTAATTTAAAATTTAGCAATGATTTTAAATAAAACAATTAAAATATTGAATTGGAATGCTCGGTCATTGAAGGCAAATGAGAATGAGTTTTTAATTTTTTAACAGTAAATAATGTGCATATTGCAATTATTACTGAAACATTTTTGAAACCTAACATAAAATTAAAATATGATCCCAATTACGTGGTTCATAGATATGATAGGATTCAGGGTTCCGGCGGTGGAGTTGCAATTGTTATTCATCGCCGAATCAAACATCGTGCTCTTCCCCATCTTGAGACGAAAGTTATTGAAACTTTGGGAATTGAAGTTCAAACTGAACTTGGGATTTTATTTATTGCCGCAGCATATTTACCATTTCAATGCACACGCGGGCTCAAAAATTATTTTAAAGGTGATTTACAAAAACTCACCAGAAATCGTTCGAATTTTTTCATAATCGGCGATTTTAACGCTAAACACCGTTCATGGAATAATTCTCAAAGTAATTCCAATGGCAAAATTTTATTCAATGATTGTTCTTCAGGATACTATTCTATTTTGTCTCCGAATAGTCCTACATGCTTTTCTTCTGTAAGAAACCCTTCAACAATTGATTTGGTGCTAACAGATCAAAGTCATGTATGTAGTGATTTAATCACACATGCTGACTTTGATTCTGACCATCTTCCAATAACTTTTTCTTTATCACATGAATCAGTTTTAAACCCTATGAGCTCTGTTTTTAATTATAACAAGGCTAATTGGGAAAGATACAAAACTCATATTGAGAGAAATTTCAATAATGAGCTTGATTTGCAAAACGAAGTGAATATTGATTCCGCTTTGGAAGCATTAAAATGTGCAATTGTTGATGCCAGGAATTATTCTGTTCCAAAGGCTCAAGTGAAATTTGATTCACCAATAATTGACGAAAATCTTCAACTTCTAATTCGTTTGAAAAATGTCCGCAGACGTCAATATCAACGTTCTCGTGACCCTGTTTTTAAAACTATTCATAAAGATTTACAGAAAGAGATTAAACATAGATTTACTCTTCTGAGAAATCAAAATTTTGAGACTAAAGTTGAAAAATTGAAACCATATTCAAAACCATTTTGGAAGCTGTCGAAGATTCTTAAGAAACCTTCAAAGCCTATTCCAGTTTTAAAAGATGGTGAACGTTTTCTTGTATCCAATGAACAAAGACTTGCTCAAAGACTTGCCCAGCAGTTTGAGAGTGTTCATAACTCAAATTTGAATTTTGTGAGTCCAATTGAAAATGAAGTCACACGTCAATTTGATTTAATTTCTGCCCAGAATTTTTTACCTGCAGAAATAATTGAAACTAACTTGAATGAGATTAAATCAATTATTAAAAATTTCAAAAATATGAAAGCACCTGGTGACGATGGAATCTTTAATATACTAATCAAACATCTCCCTGATAGCACAATGGAATTTTTAGTGAAAATTTTCAATTGCTGCTTCAAAATTGCATATTTTCCCAAATTATGGAAAAATGCAAAAATTACTCCCATTTTAAAACCGGATAAGAACCCAGCTGAAGTTTCAAGTTATCGACCAATCAGTTTGCTTTCTTCAATAAGTAAACTGTTTGAGAGAATTATTCTTAACAGAATGATGTCACACATCAACGAAAATTCAATTTTTGCAAAAAGTTTGGATTTCGCCATGGGCATTCCACAACTCATCAATTGCTCAGAGTTACTAATATGATACGAGCTAACAAATCTGAAGGTTATTCCACTGGAGCTGCTCTTTTAGACATAGAAAAAGCATTCGACAGTGTTTGGCATGAAGGTTTGATTGCGAAATTGCAAACTTTTAATTTTCCAACTTTCCTAATCAAAATTTTAAAAACTTATCTTACTGATCGAACTCTGCAGGTTGTCTATCAGAGTTCAAAATCTAATAGATTTTCTTGTCAGAGCAGATGTGCCTCAAGGTTCAGTCTTCGGTCCAGTCCTGTACAACATATTCACTTCAGATCTTCCTGATTTGCCTCCAGGATGCACAAAGTCATTGTTCTGCGATGACACAAGCATTTCCGTAAAAGGAAAAAGTCTTCGTGTCATATGCAGTCGATTGCAGAAAAGTTTAGATATTTTTTCTTCCTACTTGCAAAAGTGGAAAATCTCTCCCAATGCTTCTAAAACTCAAATGATAATTTTTCCGCATAAGCCTAGGGCTTCTTTCCTCAAGCCAAACAATAATCACGTTGTCAAGATGAATGGGGTTATTTTAAGTTGGTCCGACAAGGTTAAGTACTTGGGACTAATTTATGATAAAAAACTTATTTTCAAAGAGCACATTGAGAGTATACAAGCCAAGTGCATCAAATATACGAGATGTTTATATCCTCTCATTAACAGGAATTCTAAACTTTGTTTAAAGAACAAACTTTTGATTTACAAACAAAATTTTAGACCAGCAATGCTTTATGCTGTACCAATCTGGTCAAGTTGCTGTTCAACAAGGAAGAAAACGCTGCAAAGGATTCAGAATAAAATTCTGAAAATGATTTTGAAGCGTCCTCCTTGGTTTGGTACACTCGAATTACATAGACTTACTGGTGTTGAACCATTAGAAGCTATGTCAAATAAAATTATTAACAATTTTCGACAAAAATCGTTGCAATCCTCAATTGCTACGATAAGCTCTCTTTATAGCCAATAAGTTAGCAATTAAGTTAGTTGTAAGTTCACTTCCCCTTTTCTGACAAGTAGGTTTAAATCCCTACGAATGATAAGTCCTAATTGCGAAAGCAAACAAATCCTAACAATTAAAATTACAAATTTCTAACAGTGTTGAGAAGTCACCATTTGTGATTGGACACACGTACTCATTATTTACTAATATTTATCATAAATACTTAAGCTACTAACAAATCCCCCCTTAAAAAAAAAATAATACTTCATTTGATTGCTCTTAAAACATGATTGTAGCAATCAAATAAACCATAGTTCAGTTTGAAACCTGAACTAGGCTACCACAACATGACCTATCATTCTCTTTTTCACTCTGTGAGAACGTTTCTTAGCCAGGGGATACAATTGATTTGAAAAATATCGCCAAGGGGTACGCGGACATAAAAGGTTGAGAACCGCTGGAATAGATCATTCCTACATTACAATGAAAAAATCTATTATAATGCTCTTTTTTCAGACCTTCGGATACTTTCTCGCAAATACAACCCTTAGCTGTACACGACAACAAGAAATAATTGAAGAATCTGTGAGAACTATGTTTAAAATAGGATTTATACCGGTTGGCATAGTGATGGATCAACATCCGACCAATGTAATGACTGCTAGGGCAATAGGCGTTACAGTTGATAAACCAATGTTCGATATAGATGGCCATCCCGTATTGTTTTTTTTCGACGCTCCGCACTTGTTCAAGTCGCTACGAAACAATTTATTCAACAAGAATGTACTTTTCCAGGACGAAATAGTTTCTTTTCAACACATACGTGAACTGTACAAAATGGATATTTCAAAAATGCCTCGATTAGTTCCGAAGCTTACTCAAAAAGCGGTCGAGCTTCCTGCGTTTTCAAAGATGAATGTCAAGCTAGCAACGCAAACCCTTAGTGGAACCACTGCTAAAGCTATCAACACATACGTTGAATTGCAATGTTTGGAGAAAGAGGTGTTACCAACTGCTTTATTTATAGAGCTTTTCGACCAACTCTTTGATGTTTTCAACTCTCGGTTCAAGTTTAACTCGGCCAAGGTTCGTAAATGAAACATGTTTATTTTAATTTTCCTCTTTTTGTATGTGGTTCTATAGTTAGGTTAAGGATATATTTATTATTCGTGGTCATTTTTAAGCAGACCGACATCAAAAAGCACAGTTTTGAACAATGTTGTATGACGGGCTTGAAAATCTCAAGTAGGGTTGTTGATATTTTATCGATATTTGATATTATCGATATTTGCTCGTCACAATATCAATATTTTTGACCGATATTGGCGCATTTGATATTATCGATATTTCGATATTGCGACTCGATATTGCTGTCCGATATTCTCGGTTGCCATCAGGGGAGTGCTACCGGCAAAATTTTGCCTACAGATCATAAATTCATCTTGGCATCAAAATTAAATTTAAAATGCTTACACACAATATAAGATATTCATTAAAAGTGCACATTATACTGAAAACAAACGTTAAGCAGGGTGACACTCAAAACTCGAAATTAAATTCCCGGTTTTTTCCCGGGTTTTCCCGGTTCGTTCAAATATTTTTCCCGGTTATTTGTACTTCAGAATTCTGCATTTTTTCATACAGTTAAGGGTTAAAAAAGCGTGACTGTCGATTTACATCCCATTATCGAATTACATTCTAATATAGTCACTTTTTAAGCGTGTTCAGGCTTATTATAATCCAGAGATATTGTTGCAGAAATTCGAAAAATGTGACGGACGTCATCTTTTTCAAGAGGATAACGTTTGCGGTAAAAAAAATGGTACCCCGCCACGTCAAAAACGGACATCGTGCGGCACTTTGTAGACGCCTGGTATGCCGTTCCGGCATCTACAATATCTTGACACAATTGGACAACGATCAAAGCATCGGAAGAAAGCCCAGTTCTGGACGGCCGACGACCCTGAACGACAAGAAGCTTCAAAGGATGCTGAAGAGGAAGACCGAGGGGAAAGTGGCTAAATCACTGCGTGCACTTGGTCGGAAGGTTGGTGCATGCGGTAAAACAGTGAAAAAGTTGTTGGAAAACATGGGCATACATGTCAGGAAGCAGCAGTCCCGTCCACTGGTGCAAGTCTCGGAGCTGCAGGCAAATTTCCCTGGCAAATCGCGATGTGACAGTGGGGATGGACGACGAGACCTATCTAACCCTAGATGACAACGATTAGTAGGGCACTTTGTATTTTACCTCCCCTACGAAGAAAGTGAGCACCGAGGTGAAGTATATTTCACAGACCAAGTTCCCCAAGAAGGTGCGGCTGTGGCTGACAATCAGCGAGAAAGGGATGTCAAAGTTGCTCTTCTTTTGCTCCGGGCTGGCCGTGAACGAGGAAATTTCCAGTACGAAGTGCCTGCCAGAAGTTGTGTCGTTTATCAAGAAATACCATAAGCGCGAAGACACAGTGTTCTGGCCAGATTTGGCGTCGGCCCACTACTCGAAGCGATCTTTGGAGGAGATGGAGAATTTCTGGGCAAACTTGAAGCGCAAGATCTATTCCAACAATTTTGTCGCGAAAACGGAGGAGGAATTAATAAAAAACACAGAAAAAGCTTGAAAACATGCCTGCACGCAGGTTTTCGTCCGCCATGGCGAATGTTCCGGTTAACTGCCGGAAGGCCGCTCGCAGGGGCGTAGAATTTTTAAAACTTATAAACAACGCATATAATACTCATTACCGGGGACTCCTAGGCCAAATTAAGTTTGTAGGAACCGTTTTTACCTCAACCACCGAAGATTCAATATATAAAAGAATTACACTTAAACACATTAGCTTCAAGAGCACGGGCCGTGGCATTCTTCTTTCTGGCTTCTTCATCTTGAACTGAATTCTCCTTCTTCTTTGTCTTCAACAATTCAATATATCGGCTATAGATTAACGACTTGGTGATATCAATTTCGTCTTCACCACCGGCATCCTGTACTGCATCGTACACCAATCGCTGGATCAAAATCTCCTTAATAACGGTCAAGTTGGGACGTTTCTTGCCTAAATCAGCTATCAGATCACTACAGAAAGTATCAAGGCGTTTTTCACTACGGCGGTAGGAAGTCAGCAATGTCTCCGTCGAATGCATACCCAACAGTTGTGAGTATTCTTGGCGAAATCTGTCAACTACAGTTCCCGCAAGATTATCTTCGTGAACCATTTGCTCTAGGCAAAATTCGAGCCGTTTGACTGCTACTTCCGGGGAGCTTACCGTGGTCAAGTTAGTTTCCAAGAGAAAGATGAATAAAAACAAAACTGATATAAGCACTGTGAGAAATGAGTTGAATATACTGGCAGCCGGGGTGAGATTGTGCCATCCAGCCCGTGACCTGTCAGCCATCTCTTCCGGGTCAGAAGACCAGTCTTTCTTGGTCGTTTTCGAGAAAACTTATTCAAGGAATTTTAGTGATCGCCATGAGATAGCTGACAATCTCACCCCGGCTTGTAATATTCAGTGAAATTCCCGGTTTTTCCCGGTTCCAAACAATTCCAGGTTTTAACCACCACATTAAACCGATCAAATGCGATGCCTTGGTGTTACATTGGGATGGCAGGATCGATGAATTTCAGTAAAGAATCGGTGTTACATAAGCGATAACATGAATGTTCAGGTAGGATGCTTCAGTAACTGGCTGCTGATTAGTCAATCGATCAGTGACGATTAGGAGACGCGGCTCACGAAACGTCGGTTTAATCTGATTGGAAAATGCACCTTGCGTAAAGCGATCAGCAAACGGCCCGCTGTCCTAACGGACGAGATGAAATAGCAAACCCTTCGCCGGAATATGCAATACTAAAGCAGGTATTAGACGGAGAAAATATTTGCTATTTTTGGTACGATTTTTATTTGCACAAAATAAAATCTGTATTAAAAAATAGCAAATATTTGCTTCGTCTAATACCTGCTTAAGGCATGAAACATGCTGAACACCAACGCGACCGATCGGGTGAGATTCTCGCCGTAGGTTAATGAACAACTCTACTCACGGCTGTTTATTAACCTTCGGCAAGAATCTCGCCCGATCGCTCACGTCGGCGTTCAGTTTATTTCAGACCTAACTAAAATCCAAACAAAAAATATATGAAGGAAAATATCGATAAAATATCGATATCGACACGTAATATCGATTTCAATATCGATGCCGCTTTTAATATCGATAAAACGAATATCGATATTTTATTTTTTATATCGACAACCCTAATCTCAAGTAGTACACAACAGACACAAACACTGGAGCTGTGTGATAATTTGCTGAGAATGTGCACGCACTCACAGCCAGCGAAGGAAAAAAATCACCTCTAGCGACTAATGAATACATATAAAACAGGCCTATGACGCGTTGAAATCGTCGTCAGTATGCGAAAAACAAAGTATCGGTGCTGGTGCACTCTCTTTGCTTTCCTCTTTACGATATATTTCTATTCATTAGTGTACACCACAACACGTGGTTCTCAATGTGCACAACTCGATATATGAAGTTATTCGTCTCTGTTACACAGAGCGATCAAATCTTGTTATATCCTTATTCTTTAGACTCATGAAGATGATTTTTTTGTCGGAAAAAGAAAGAAAATGACAGTGTATGGTCTCCTACTCTCGCTTAAACTCAACCGCTGCCGAATTACTCCCTTCCCCCACACTTTCCCTCTCACCGCACCACACCTCTGCTGCTGTTCAGGCGACATGATATTCTTCTGTTGCTATCATTTCTTCCCCTAACTCGGCCTATGGAGAGACAAACGCAAGAATCGAATCGCTTCTCAGAGCTGATGTAGCCTAGTCATGTGTTTGTTTTCTCCCAGTAACCTATGTACCATATCATCATTTCATTATGGGTTGAGAGGATTCAAGTTTAGTCTCGGCCTGTATACTTCGTGAAATGCACATCTGATTAATAAACGACGATTGCATCATATTCGTTTCGTTTCCATCACTGCTCACAGCTCCGGTGTTTTAGTCTGCTGTATTTCTACCTAAGGACTTCAAGTTCGTCATACAAAGTTTTTCAAAATTATGCTTTTTAAATGACCGACTAGCGAAATGGTTTAAATCCTAATATTAATTTACAATTTACAAAGGTTATGATTAATTACTGTTGAATGTTATCTCTTTTCTTTGCAGCTATTATTTATTTTATTTAATTGTCAATTCATGATATCCTTTTCATTCATGAATATTCTTTATATAGTATACAGTTGACTTTCTTTGTCTGGTTTTAGTGTTCATTCTTCTGTTTTTATGTTTGAAATGGAAAATACTCTTGAATTAGATGGAAAATTTAAACAGTTTTTCTTACAGCCGTTGCGTGCTGCAATAGCTGAAAATAGTGATCATTGGGATTTTCTGAACAAAATGGAAAAACTAATCAAAAATCTCCAATTTGTACCTAACTACTGTTTCGATGCAGCACAAGCAGCCGAATGTGCTAACACATTGACAAAAGCACAACGATTCCCACCATGCCTAAATGGATATCTGCAAAATATAAAAGCGCTTTCTATGCTTTGGAAAAATTTAAGCAAAGAATATGGAGTTTCCTACATATGCACAATAAATCTTTGCCAGGATCCGCTCGAGAACCAATTTTCCAATATAAGACGGGCTTGTGGATCTAATGATTCTCCCAACGCTTTGCATTTCGCAGCAGCACTAAAGTATTGTAGTATTTTTAATGGCCTACGAGCTGTTGAAAACGCTAACTATGAAGGCGACAATTCGAAGAATATGATAGAAAGTCAAAGTACCGTGGACTCTGAAAAAGATCCTCTGGAATGCCCAGGAAGTGAGAATTGTTCCATGCGTTTATTCGTGCCGATTGATTTTGGAAAAAAAGAACCTCTAGATGCAGCTGAAGTAAATGCCGTCGTGTACATCGTTGGTCATGCGGTTTATAAGCTCGTGCATACTCGATGCCGTCAAAATATGATAATGCTGGATAAAAACGAGCTAGACGAAAGCTATATATTTTGCCGAATGAAACGTTATTCGAAACTATTTCAATTCCCTAATAAAGTTGCCCGTGATATTGGACTACAATTGTTCCTCATTTTTAAAGAAAAGTTTTACGACCTATTTCGTGAAAGCCGATTCTCTGTTAAGGCACGGCTCAGAGAATATATACAACAGGACAGTGAGATTGTTTGTTCGAAATGTTATGAAAAATTAATAAACTGCATTCTCAATACTCTCATCAATGGGCAAGTTCGCAAAATGCAATGCTCAATAAATAACAGAAGAGCGAGACGGTTTCGACAACTTGGTAAAGCAAGACGAATGCAATTACCTCCGAACAATAGAAAACGCAGCTCTAAAACACGAACTCCCAAAGTACGAATTCGACAAAAGGTTTTAACCCGGATAACAAAGCGAAAATCACCTTCAAAAAATCGAAGAATGTAACAAGAAAGGAAACTCGTCTGCAAAAAGGCATATTTGCACGTGCTGGGTTGTCAAATGTTGGTAATGACGATGCAAATATGGAGCAAACAAGAAAGAGCATCCAGTTACTCGAAGAGCTTGTGGCCACATTTCCTGATCGTTACTCGTCGGTTAAATTAGCTCAAATCAACAAAAAGCATGTTTTTATTCCTTATTTTTTTCAGAGATTGTCATGATCTTTCAATAGATTTTATTGCAAGTACGTACGAAAAGTACAAGTTCGAAGCTCAGAACGTTGTTTGATAAATATATCAAGTATGGGCGACATTTATCAAAAATTGAAAATATATTGAAATGGTACCAAATATCGAACATATTCACTGATGAGCAGCAATATCGCATGAGTCTTTATTTAGAAAATGAATTACTAACGGAACAAGAAAAAGGAATGGTATGAATCAATGTTCTCTTTTTCACACATATATTTTGTATATTTTTGTATTTTTTTTTTTTTTGTATTTTTTGCAGCATACAGAATTTTTGGACTCTGTGCTAATACATGAATGGGGCTTAAAGATTTTCATTAGCGTATAAAAATTCGATAGCCGCGAAGAGGCTCTCGAGCATGTGAAGCTTCAGGAAGAAATGATAATATATAAAAATGATTGATCCACGAACTCGAACGATCCACGAAGTTCATCGTATTCTCAACAGAAAAACGCACATCCGGTAGTTTCATAATTTGTGTTCAATTGTCTTTATTTCATTCTTGTTTATTTTCTAGAATTCTGCAGGATTTTCAACACTATCGACAACTCAGATGGGAAGACGATTTGGCAATGGCAGTTAACGATGAGTAATTTCAAATGCATTCAGATTGTTATACCCACCATGATCTTGCAGGGAGAGTGATTACGTGTGCCAATCAGCTGGTTCTCTGATGGCTGTTACAAAAGCGAGTTTATATTCGTGAAAAAAATGTGCAAATGATAAATAATGTTTGCTCCACGAAACTTAATTTTCAATAGATTTTTTTTTTCATTCGAAAGAAATCTTTTTTGATATGTTGTCAATATATCACATCAATTCAAATATAGCAACCTTCTAGTTTAAAAATGGGCCCTATTACAAAAAAGAGCCGACTATGCGTGTATATGTCTGCTGATAAGTACATGTATGTATGAATATTTAATTTAGCTTGAAACTCTCCGAAATCGTCGTTCACTGGTGACGCATGTTCACCTGGGTGTTCCAATTGAAGCAAACGCGCTTCTAATAGCGAATTTCTTCATTCCACTGGGTTTGTGCCGGTTTTATTATGCAAAAATTAACTTTGAAACGTCAGGAACATACTATAACATGAGCCGTTGCGGAAAAGAGTGGCCAATAAATCATTTTTTCCAAAAATGAGTTTTTTGCAATCATCACATTTACTCAAAAACTGTACTTGGGCGATTAAAAAAATTTAAAAAAAACATACTTTAAAGCTGATTTAAACCATGTTGAAATTTCGTCTGAAACAGAATAGCCATTTTTTTCGGAACAGAGTAGTCTATGTACATAGGTCGGTATAACATCATGTGCTATGTAACATATAACATGTTACATGTGATATGTAATACGTAACATGCCTCATGTGAATTGTAACATGTTATATGTAATATAACATGAATAAGTAACATTTTCAGTAACATGTAATTTGTAACATGATACATTACATTCAATGTCTACTGTGACATGGACATGTTATGTGTATCATGTAGTATGCGATTTTGAACGAGATAAATCGTTTTCTTTGTTAAAAGATTTTTCGAAAATTTCTTCTCTCAAAAATTTGCTCGATGGCACATAGACCACTCTGTTCCACAGCGGCTCACATACCTGGCAATGCTTAATGTTTTTGTGCCAGTAAAGTGTACGTCCTCAATGGAAGCCGATTGATTATCGACTATTTGGTGGGGTTTGTTTGCTATTATACTAGTTATTAATCCCAGAAAGATAGTCTGCGTCAATTTGACTCTTCGCTGTTAGTGACCTTGCTCTAATTTTTTCTAAATAATGCGAATCAGTTCTCATTTTTTTAACAACTAAATTCTGTGTCAATATCGTAATTAACACTCATTGGAAATTTATAGACAAAAACTGGCACTTTCAATGATTTAAAAGTCAGGCGTCAATTTTCCATTAAAATAGGATTATTCCAGGGTTAACATGCAATTGTAATTATAACCATTCATGGAAACACCTAATACTTATCTAATCTAATAACTTATCATATATCTTGAGTAAAAACGAAAAATTTATATGAAAAAGAAAACTCATTCTGTTTATTCGCAGTAAAAAAAAAACAAACCAGTTTGAAAAATCATTCAAAAGTATCCTTATCAATAAAACTAATCTTATCAAAAATATGAAACGCTCAAATGTTCCTGTAAGTAACTTGTTTGTTTAGTTACTATTAATAATATAGCCAGATGAATTCCGCAGTTCTAAAGACATTTGTTGAATTTCAACGCTCCTGTGCATGGTTTATAATTTGTCAAATACTGTCGATAAACTGTAAGTACACCGGTAACCGATCTGCAAGAGTAGAATAAGACATACATTTTAAATATCGAATACAAATATCATTACCTTCTCGAAAAAATGTTCCCTCCTTGTCAGTCAATAGTTTAACAAACAATCAAATTAACACATCCCTCTAATCGTTCTAGTTTTGGATTCCGACAGCCGATGGGCTTTGAATGATGACTGGTCGGTTGATTCGATAATGCTTGTCCTGCTTGCCGCCTCCACTTCCACTGGAGTCAAGATCTTTATTTTTACTTCAAACCGTTAAGTACAGAAGAACTTATTCAAATTTTTTAATCCTTGAAAAGTATGACGAGAAAACTTTTGTAATCAATTCGGTAAGATGGATTAGACCAGAGTTGCCAATACAATTTTTAATTAAACTGGAAGAATGCTGAAGAAAAAACTGGAAAAAACTGGAAAACCATAAAAATATTAACAATACCAAAAAAATAAATTGTCAGAGAGCTTCTCTGTAACGGTTATTGAATCCAATATAAATTTTAAATACAGCAACTTCGAGCTTACATTTTGTTAACATTGTAGACTAAAAAATTTCATTCACAGGAATAAAATTCGAAATTGCGCAACCAGTTTATCGCAAAATCAAGAAAATAAAGTAGGCCGTGTTTCGTGCGAGAAGATGCAACACTGAAAATGCTGTTAAGAATTGCTACAATGGCTTATCTAGAAAATCTAAAAAAATTTAGTAGAGTATAACGGAAACCGATAACTATTTCTTTGATTGATTACAATGGCTTATCAAACCACAAAATTTAGGTTTTTAAAATATTTCCAAACCAATCGGAGCTTGAGTGTCCAAAAAATCTGGATAAATCTGGTTGATATACAAAAAAGCTGGAAGATCTTGGGATTAAACTGTTTGACTGGATCACTTGAAAAAAACTGGAAGAATCCAGTTTAAACTGGAACATTGGCAACTCTGGATTAGACAGGATTGGACAACATGAATAAATAAAGTGTAAACAACTTTTTGACAGGTTCTTATCGTTTTTTGTTTGAGGCTCGCGTAGAAACGAGAAGAAGAATATTCATTACGTTCATTTTTCGTCGAGCAATTTGACAGGGGAAAGTACGGGGTACTGTGGGGCAACGTGCACCAAAAAAATCGCCAGTGTTACGTATGTCTTATGTATGTGGTATTCCGGTAAACACGTTCGGTTTTAGATTTCTCAGTAATTTTTTTACGGAATAACGGTAAACTAAAAAGTTTTCAAGTAGTTCGGTATTAAGTATTACCGAGAAACCATTGTGCAGTTAAGTGTGTACCACTCAAAAAAAGAGTACACGCTCGTAAATAATAACTCTAAAATGAGTAACATTTGACGCATTTTCGTTAAAAGTGGAACAACTCTCAAATTGAGTAACTCCACAAATACTCAAAACTGAGTAACACTAGGCGTCTTTAAAATGAGTCATTATTACTCAAAATTTGAGTACGACATTACTCATTTTTTGGGTACAGTTCAGTTTCATTACTGGCTAGAAATCCGCCACGGCCAATAAACGACACCACATGTTCATCAATAATTACCTTGTAATAAAAGTAAACAGTTATAATGCCTTCTGAGGCGCACACAATTAAAAAACATATGTCACAAACTGAAGCACATCGTAATCATCTTTCAAAATGGACGTCGTTATATGCGATGTTACTCAGAAGGAAGTTATATGAAGGGAACCCAAAAAGTGAGTCAAAGTTACTCAAAATCAAAAAGGACTTCTACTCATTTTTTGACGTCTACGAACATCGTTTTAAACTGAGTCAGAGTTGCTCAGTCCATGAGTTATTATTTACGAGCGGGTAAAGCAGAACATTATGACAATCTGAGTAACTGTTACTCAGTTCGGTAAACGAAACTTACTCAATTCTTGACGTTTTAATAGACAATGTAAAACTGAGTCAAAGTAGCTCAATTTAGAGTAAAATTAGAGGAGCGTTTTGGGCAGTACCAGGAAAAATGCCAGTGTTACGAATATGTCTTGAATCAAAGACTACATTATATTGAAATACTACGAAATTCACTGAAAAACTTGTGTCAGACGAGCGACTCGTCGCTTCCGATTTTTCTCTGCATGGACAATACCCCGTTCACACTACACCGCATATCACCTGATATCAGGCGATTCGTGCTATCGAGGCCCAGAGATGCCAGATATACAGACAAATCTGTATTATACAGACTTTTTGTGTTGCGATACAGACACGCATAAGCCTACAGATTTTATACAGACATTTAGTATAATACAGATATTACACAGATATCTGATATTCTACATAACGGTTTTACCAGTATACACAAAAAAACGAACACAAAAACCAAAAGTCACTGTAGCCGTTGCTGGAAAAAGTGAACTAGGAACTGAACACTTTGCTGAACATATTAATCTTGCGTTTTTGAGAGTGAAATCATGACAACGGGAATCGAGTCAGGCTATCGGGGTTTTTATCGGCCCCGTGGGCACTAATCTGCCTGTTTCGCCCCCAGTAACAAACAGCTGACTGTCTCGATCGATTGCCATGCAGGTTATATTGGTGAAAAGACCGTTTGTTCTATTCGGAGCAATATCCAACGTTGAAGAATTGCTTAAAATGTCCCAAACCTTGAAGGTACTATTTTTATAACTGCGAGACTTCTGCCATCATGTATCAGTTTAGCTACATTACGACGAACGACGATTTTTATCACGGGAAAGACTCTTACTTCTATGTGTTACTTAGATTTAAAAGATAAATTAGTTATCGATTAATCGACCAACTATGATAGACTCGAAAAAGAACAATCAAAACAAGCAATAAAACAAAACAATCTGACAGGTCGACAAATAATTAGGTATCAATGTATCGGTAACTTTTTTTCGCAGCGGTATACAGACTTATACAGACATTGTTATGGATTATACAGACTTGCCAAAAAAAAGTCTGGCATCTCTGTCGAGGCCATATCACCATCGATATTACCTGATATCCCATACAATCGAGCTGTCAACGGATATCACCTCGGCTACATGCTATCGCGGATATCATGTTCGAAAACCAATAATAACCACATTTCCAGCCTGTTTTTGTTTTCTTCTGTTTTCAATTACCAAAGCAAATGTCAAATCATATCAGCTCACTGAAGTTGAACGCTCGAGATGATATCCGATATCATCTGGCGATATCAGGTGATATCCGGCGTAGCTTGAACAAGGCATTATATATATTGAAGATGGAGTTATAATTATTTTCACCAGGTATTATTTACTTAGAGTGTACAGTCAAGCAGATTTTTCCGGTTTTTCGTGCAGTTGCAAACATTTTTCAAAAACATCTGGCATCTCTGTCTCTGACAGACGGCACTATATGCCACATAATATAATGCAAAAATTTGGAATGTTTTTGTAATTTTTGTCAATATTCTACTTGCGTACTATAAATTTTTCAGTGGTAGCTCACGGTGTTAAGTGTAAGATATGGCTGGAACACCAAGTGAAATTGGAAGTACTCCTCACGGCCTTCGTTTAGATGAAATACCAGCATCAAATGTGAGTCATTGTCATTGTTTCAAAATTATACGATACACAAATTCCTTTATTTTTACTAATAGGTTCGTTCAAGTCTAGCAGAGTTAGAAGCACAAGCTTCTCAAGTTCTTAATCGTTTAGAATATGTAAAGATTGCGTTAGCAGAACAACAGCAAGCTTCCATGTATGAACAACTGTCGCTAACTGACGGTTCTCTGCAACCAGATAAGAAACCAGCTGACGAGGTCTTGATAAGTTTAGAGACATTAATTTCTCAGCTTGATGTAGAAGATGAACCAGAGTTTGTACTTCCACCATTAGATGATTCTTCACAATTAGCAGTTATCACCTATTCGATTAGTGCTTATTTGTCGGCACTAGAAAAGCAGCATTTAAATCGCTTGGTTTCTAAAATTGTAGCGGATACCAATCGTTGGCTAAGTCAACTGTTTCGTTTCATAGATTCCAGCACTAGTTACCATAGAGATAACACGGAGTGCATTCTTTATGCGGTTAGATTAGCAATAGCAAATCGTTTTCCAGAAGCGGAAAATCGCTTAGCTCAATTACAAAATACTACGCTTTACATTTCCGCGGCTGGTTCATTGTTTGCGCTGCAAAATACTTGTCGCTTTATTGGACTACCAGTTAACAACATTCGGGTTATTCCCTGTAATTCGACATTGGACGCTCGTGGAGCTATGGATACCTTTGAATTGCAGAAAGTATTATCAGCTGACCTTGAAGCCGGAAAAAACCCGTTATTCCTAATTGCTGATTTAGGTTTTTCTGTTTGCGGAGAAGTTGACAACTTGGCTGTTTTAAAAAACATTTGCACGGTAAACAAGATATGGTTGCACACTCAAGGTCACTGCTTAGCAGCATTAGCTGTTACACGAGGTTCACTTTCTAGGGTAAGTTACAAGTGAAATTTATTTCTTGATATTTTTAATTTAAATGCCGGTTATCTGACTTTTCCTAAGCCCAGAATGTGGTCTAAAATGTGCTAACTACCAAAAATCCAAATTTTAACAGCAACTTCTATTTAGGTTGTTTTTTCATATGTTCACTGACTCCTAGGAGTTACCCCTCTGTTTACGAACGCCTTGAAGGCATTATAGTAAGCCTGTGTGAAATTTTTAATTTCCCGAAATTTTTCGCGTTATTCTACGAACGCATTTTGCAAAATTGCGAAACATTTTATTGTTTTTTCGGTTTTTTACATGAATGAGTCCACTTTTATGTACTTTTTAGACTTTTTTAAGATAAAAACTAAGGCTTGCTTGATATGTTCCACTCAGCTTAGCTTAGCTTAGCTCAGGTTAGCGCTTAGTTCTTTTAGTTCTCTCGGTGTACTACGTCCTAATTACTAGCATAACAGTCCCAGGTTTTGATTCACCGATAACCGTTCCTCAAAATCATTTTCAATAAAGTTTAGAGTTAAAAGAGAAGTAGAGAAACGCGACGCTGTTCACGTGAAGCCTAGTGCAACTGCCATGCAAAGGCTACATGTGGCAGTGAACAGGTGTGTACGATATGTTTACGGACTGAGTAGATACTCTTCTGCTACCCATTTACAGAGGAACCTTTTGGGATGCCCTTTGAACGTCCTGTACAACCACCGCTCGTGCCTATTCTTGCATGATCTCATTACTTCGCAAGCTCCTGCATCTCTGTACCGAAAACTAAATTTTCTCCGAGAACAACGCCGACAAAACTTGTTGGTCCCTGTAAACACGACCTCAGGCTACGCCAATTCGCTGTTTGTGCATGGTGTGACAAATTGGAACTCTCTACCTACCTCATTGAAACGTTTTACGTCGAAAGCATTTTTCAAAAGGGACTCATTAGATTTTTGGAACCGTCAGTAAATTGTTAGATTTAAAATAATTATTAAAGTGTGACTAGGTCGACATTCGGAGATAGCAAATTGAAAAGGTTCGCCTTACGCTATTGGACAATAAACAATAAATAAATAAATGAATAAATTAGGCTTCACGCCGGGAAAATTATCTTCCTTCATGTCCGCCGTTTTATTTTTTCAATAGTTTCTGAGGAAATGTCAACATGAAAACCTGTTTTTTTGCACGATGATCTAACTGGCATGATTCTACCGGTTAGGGGATAGCTGGTTGTTGGTTTCAGCCAAAGTCGACAGTGGCTTCGCAGCAAGATCTGCGTCAAATAGATTCAGGCTTGGTCAGGTGGACAAATTTACGCTCCGTAACATATATTGTCAGATTTTTAAAGAAGTCAAAAAGTAATCAGCGTCGCGGGAGGCGTATTGAAACTTCTTGTGAATAGTGTTCGACATCGCCTCGGGTAGAATCCGGTCAATAGTCAGATAGGACCGGAAACTTCGAGTCTCGATTTGATTTCGAACCGGACCGGAACAGAGCTACCCGGTTTTTACTTTTCGAATTTCGATATGATTTTAATCACAAACAGCACATTTATATTGCGGATCGTTTTAATTGCATTTGCAAGTGACATACTTTAAAGAGGATGTATACAAATATTTTTAACAAACTGTGTTCGTCTGTCATGTTGCGGAAACTAGGTCAATATCTGCTGAAATTTCATTAATAATATAAATAATCAAAACTGTTATTTTCAACATTCTCCACATTAAGTGTTTCGCAAGAAAAAAAAATAGTTTTTTTTATTCTGTGTTCGACCTTTTGACTAGGGATGTAACGGATATCCGCATCCGCATCCGCATGAAAATTGACATCCGCATCAACATCTGCATCCGTAATCACATATCCGCATCCGCATCATGCCATGCGGATATTGAAAAAAAAAATTGCTTCATAAAATATTGCAGAAAAATTTTCCTTGGTGTATTTACTGCTCGCCCAAATAACTTTTGCACTGGGGAGGGGCATGGTTATGTGAAAAAAGCAAAATATAAAACAAAGGAATCTTCGGATATCCGCATCCGCATCTGCAGATGTCTGAAAAATCACATCCGTAACATCCCTGCTTTTGACTACTGGATTTTGTTGAGGAAATACGTCACCTTGAGGAGCTATTTGTTAAAGATTTCTAGGATTTTTTCTATATCAAAAACAAATAGTAGCTTATAATATTTTCTTTCAAATTGTTTATTCAGATTGTCAGTTGAATTTATTTTACGGACCATAAAATTTCTTATACATCCCATTTTTTTTTGTTCACACAACATTTATTTGACACGGCACAATTTATACATCCCATTGGCCCCAGCTCGAAAATTTTATAAGTCCCAGGATTGAAGTTTTTCGAAAAAAAATTGTTTTGAAAGAACAGATCTCAATGTTTCATCCATTTTGCAAAATGCACCTTGACAGTGTTATGTGCATTTTTGACGTTGGACTAACGTCTATATCGAAGTTAGGCACCTGAATTTGAAAATCTAGTAATTCAACCGGGGAAAACCAGGGAAAAGTGGTCAGGTTTTGAGCGCTTATATATCAGTCATTTCTTTTCAGAATTTCGAGGTTTTGGCATCAACCGATAAGAAATTCTTTTACGGTTGAATTTATGTAACAAAAATAACCTATTGTTCGAGATACACTATTGAAAAATTGATAAATCACATCGATTGTCTAAATCATACCGAGCAACCAATCACCACCTCTCTTCACAAGCACAGTCGACACTAACGAATACAACCGATCTGACTTTGTAAACAGTCTCACAGCTTTCAACCAATAACGAGCTTTCGGTAGCTGCAACAGGTGTTTCAACACCGTTTTAAAATGCTTCTTTTATCATTACCACTGAACAGATTCTAAACACCAATGGCTTGATTGATAGGGGAAATATTGCGCAAGATTGTCATATAATAATTTAAATATGTTTTCGATACTAAACTAGTTAAAAGTTGTGTTAAAAGTCGTGCACATTCAACCAATCACAAGCTCGCTTCTTGTTTGCTCGCGGATGGATTTTTGCTTTGGGCTATATAATAGCCTGTGTCGTCTCATAGCAGTCATCAGTTAACAAGTGAAAAGCCACCAGGCCGGTCTTGTATAATCAGCAGCGGTGGCTGATTCCAGCGGCCAAACTGAGCTGCAGCAGAACCAGAGCGGTGGTATCAGGCAGCAGCGGCGGAGGTAGTGGGAAGCTGCATTTCTTCATTCAGTTCGGTTCTCCTTCGATCTGAGTTGGACCCCACCAGCGGTAATCCAATTCAGATATCGTTGGGTGAAAACAGCCAGAAACTGCGCGAGCCAGCACCGCCACTAGGAAAGCTACCGCCATTTAGTGTGTGTGCAGTGTGCACATATAGCGTATGTGCATCTGTATTGCTATGACATTTGCGATGATAGGGATGGCGCTGTTGCGTGTGTATGGCTAGCTATAGCGTGTGTAAGACACTAGCATGTGTAGCATATTATGGCTATTGCGTGTATATCTTCAGCGTGTGTACGGATAGTTATAGCTTGTGTGTGGATAGCTGCTGCGTGTGTAATGATTAGTTATAGCGTATGTATGGATAGTAATAGCACATGGTTGGATAGCTTATGCGTGTGTATAGATAGTTGTATCGGATGTATGGAAAGGAATAGCGTGTGTATGGATAGCTATAGCTACAGCGTGTGTATGAATAGTTTTAACGCGTGTTTAGATAGTTATAGCATGTGTGTGAATAACTATAGCGGGTGTTTATCGAAGATTATTATTGTCATTGAAAATATTAAAACGTCTTAACGAACACAGTTGTGAATTTGATTTTACAGCAGCGATTTTAACTTCTTCAGCCAGTCTTTATTCATCGAGGAAAAATTACTACCTATGAATGATCAACACTTATTTACTACAAATTTGATTTAGATCAAAACGGGTTCTTTTGAGTATCATAAATTATTGGTAAAAAGAGTTGCAAGTTTTCTCAATGAGCATTCATTAAATTTTCGTTTTTGTTTCTCGGTGCGCGGTTTTGATTTTGTTTCTCGCACACAGAGAAAGAAACAAATTTGTCGCTATCGTGAAAAATAACAAAACAATTAGAAATGCTCTAAATCACAACTGAAGAAGTTAAGATATTTTCCTGTCACTCGCCCAAACCTTGATAACAACTACCGAAAAACGTGTGATTGAGCTCTTGCTATATTGAGTTATTGAACCAAACGTTTTTTTTTTCAAATACATGAAGTTATATGCTGGGCTGGAACTAACCTAGCATGAGTTTTGCGATTAAATGTCAAACAATTTTCAAATTTAAAATTTTCGGTTGAATCGTTCTGGGCTCCAATTTCAGATAGTTTCGTAAAGTTTGCTTTTTGCTTAGATAGGAAAATTTTACCAATTCGCTCAATTAAATGATTGTCTTGGTAGTGCAGTAAACAAAGGGTTGATTCGAATATGTATGAAATGACAGCATTCAGAAATGCACTGTTAGATAAAATTGCAGCAAATACTAGAGTTGAAATTCTCTCTATTATTTGTTTTAATGGAATATAAGAATACCGTAGTCCAACGTCATGCGGTCGTGTCTTGAATACCACCCTCCTACTTTTTCATTGGTCACTCTGAGGCTCTTCTTCCCTAAGTCCGCTTGAAAATTTGCCTAAGGACATTTTTCGAAAAGACAAAACCTCAATGTCCCAACTCTTAAATTTATCCCATGCATTTCATTGGCATCCTGATACAGAAGCACTGCAAGCTCGAGAGTAGCTTGACAGAGAAAGAAGCAGAAGGAAGTGAGAAAGCGCGAGAAGGCGATTGTCAACGATTTGGAGATAAAGCGGGCGAAAATTGTGCAGCAGATCACTATAAGGTACTTGCTAACGTCGACGAACAACTAAAAACGATGAATGAGAAATGTTTTTCATAGTTTTGCAACACTATTTTTGCAAGGCATAAATAAGCATGTAAAAATTGATTTTTTTCTCATATGTTTTAAAAATAAAACATCGGGAAAATTTATTAAATAACATCGGGAAAACCGGGAAAATACCAGGAAATCGAAAATTGATATTGAGTGGCCACCCTGTGAATTGCTAAATGGCAACTTCTAGGAAACAGTCGAAAATGACCGAATAATACTTAATATGGATATTTCCGTAATCAAGATGATGCACAGTGCGTTGAGCCATAGAAAAAAATCGTTTTTATTTTTTTTTTATTTGGATGCACCAAGTACTCAGAAGTGTTCACAGATATCTTCTGGGTTGTGAACAAGTATTGGTAAGCTTTGGGAAGCATCACAAATACTAATACAAGCATAGCAAGCATCAGCGTCCAGAGGAATCATTAGTTTCACATTTCGTGCTAAATTGTCGCGCGTTTTCTAAACGTTGGTAAAACCTAACTACTTCGTGTATTCCAATAAAATAAAATGAAAAATAACAATCAAGGTTATTGCAATATATTTCATTGGTAGAGAGACTTGGTTTCGACTGTGTGTATGATTAATCGGTATGATGAGTTGGTGAAGGTAATAATCCTTGAAAAAACGCGAACTCAAACTTTTGCTAGCGTTGAAAAAAAGTTCCACCGAGTTCCTCTCTAAAACATATATCAAGAGTTTGCTTGAAGTGTCCTCTACAAAATATATAAAAATTAGCTGCAACTTCCTGCAACTTTGCGAGATTTTTTATTTTTTTTATGTCAATGCCGATTGCTCATGAACCGGCAGATTTTTGAGAAGTGGTTTTACTGCAATGTAAGCAAAGAAACATCATGTGTATTTCGATATTTGACATCGTCTCTACCAGAAGACACAGTTGAGCATGTTAATAAATAAATTGCACAAGTTTTCTGCTGTATATCATTCGAATTTGAGCTCGAAATGGGAGAAATGTAATAGGATAAAAAAGCATTTCATGGAAAAGCATGAAATTTGGTTGGAGTCACCGCTTGCTCTTCCTCGATTCGGTGAGAATAATAATTATGAATAAAACCACATTTCTTCTCGTGGGCGTCCTTAGAAACTTTTTGAAAGCTGCTCACCAGAATTAAACAAACGACGAGTTGCAGAGCTAGTTGAAAATAACTCCCCAGAAGAACTAGTATTTGCTGCAACCGTTTCGAACAACTATTTCAATTCGTCTGAAGATGACCTAAAACTTGACTTGATAATATAATATGCATCATGAAGAATTTTGAAATTATTTATTGCTCTGGTAATTAAATATATAAAAAATAATAAAAACATTACATAAAAGAATATCTAAAAGAATACCTAAAATAATATTTTTTTCGTTATAATTGCGCTTAAGTCACTTTTGCAATTCTGTAAATGTAAGTGAAACATAGAAACCGCAGTTTTCGTTATAATGTACAACTTTTACAAAGAGATTAACGGTTTCTGGTATAGGATGAGTGCGTTGGCGTTTGGGACAGTTTTGTGATTTAGTGAATCACATAAGACCCTTATGAATTTAGTAGCTCTGAAGGTAACGAACAACTTTCCTTGTTACATCAACATGTTTTATCGACAAAATCGTGTAGTTTTGATTTTTGTCCCGTTTTACCCTTCATTCAACGCACTGTGTGATGCATAGAAACCAAGCATTGACCCTGGACACCATTTTGAATTTAAAGACGACCACTTTTAGTTTCTGGAAACTGGAAAAATCGATCACCTGCTTTGAGTTTTGAATAGTCTTTGAATTTCTTTTCTTTCCATAACTTTTGAGCCACATATCAAATTGTAAGTTTGAGAGATGACTCGTTCGTATGACACTATAATGTTCAAATAAGTCACGTAATCTTTGAGATAATAGACTTTCGTTGTTTTATCATCATTTGAATACATAACGGTTGCCTAAGTTCGATTATAATCAAACGAAATGGGAACGTATAGGGCAGCCACGTGTTCAATCATAATTCATCAGTTAACCCTTAACCAGCCCGCTCATCTGATAATATTGATCAAATCGATTGTGTAGTTTCTGAGATAATGAAGTTTCGTGATTTTCACATTTCGATACATTACAGACGAAGTTACAGTCCGATTACAGTAAAATTCAATAGGGTGTTATGAGCCATCTAGACTTATTAATTGACACTAATTTTATGGAAATCTGGTCAGCCATCTCTGAGAAAAGTGAGTGAGTTCAAGTAGTCTTCGGAATTCTTGTTCAAATCGGTTGTGTAGTTTTCGAGATAATGATGTTTCATGATTTTTACATTTTGATACATAACCTCTAAACCAAAAATCCGATTAAAATGAAATTGAATAGGGTCTTATGGGACAACAAGACCTTTCATTTGCAACTAATTTCATGAGAATCGGTCCAGCCATCTCTGAGAAAATCGAGTGAGAATAAAAAACCGCACATACACACACACATACACACACACACATACAGAAAATGCTTAGCTCGTTGAGCTGAATCGAGTGATATATGCCATTCGGCCCTTTGGAGCACTTTTATGCTTTCGGTTTTGCAAGTGATTGCTATGCCTTTCTAGGAGAAAGGCAAAAATGAGTGTACTTGTATAAATTGAGCTAATTTTGAATTAAAATCGTTTGGAGGTTATCTTAATCCTTCAAACGAAGGTCCACCCTAGGGGATGCGGCTGACCGGAGGAAAAACCACTCTCTGCTACAAAAACGCCCTTTTCCCTGCACCGCTAAGATCAAGCGCAGCGACAACACCAACGACGGAGAAAGATGGTGAAGGTTAATTAGCGAATAGCACTACGACTAACAGCATCTGCAAAAACATTGCACGGCGTGTCGGGAAAGATCGCTATCCCGCCCACTTGAAAGCAACTTGTATGCCAGCGTGGGCATCACGATCGTACGAGCACGTCTACTCGCCGATATGTGGCCGATTTCCTTCTCGGCGTAAGGATTTGTAGCCGTGGGAGGCAGAATACGGCTTAGTTTCCCGCATCGGCAACTATGCGGATAGCAGAATGAGTGCAGAACACCTGGAAAACCCAAAACCTTGAGCTCAAGTAAGACCCAACCAATGTATCTACTAACCCTAAACATATGCAATAGTGAAGACAGAAGAATATAGTATATGTTAAAATGTATCAACCCATGTATGCTTCAAGCAACTAATCCTTGCAGTACTTTGCGAAAGAGAGGGTTTTAAGTTTTGGTTTCGGGTCGTGTAGCATATGGATCTAGGGAGGGATACCTTTGTAGGTCGCTTCTCTATCTATTAGTTTTTTAGATCATTCCATCTTATTTTTGGACAAGTATTTTTGAACAGTTCCGTGTTGTGGCTCAGGTGTTCGATTGAGGTCTACGTAGTTGAAAGCATCTGCTCTGAGGATTCCCCGCCGGGCAACAGGAGTTTCAGATAAAGTAAAATCTCGCCCATTCACGGTAGGTTTATGTTAGTTAGTTTTATTATTTATTATTTATTGAATTCAATCCATCCGACTAGCAGTCTTAATGAATAAGTAAGTGTATGGCTGGGAAAAGCCACCTTGAAAGTCACTGGTAGGCGACTACAAGGCGGCATAAAAACCCAGCATCTAAAAAAAACATACAGCGATATTACAAAAATCCGATAAAGATAACATAGATGAAGTCAAAACAAACAATGCACATTGATTAACTATACTAGAAATTAAAATCAACATTTTGTCGATTATAAACCAGGGCCATCCGACGAACAGGTTCATGCTGGACATAATTCGTGCAGCGTGCGTTTGTCTGGATTTTGTGCACTGTCCTGGCCAGTATGTCCTTACGACGCTATTCAAGGTGTTTTATCCCAACCAGGCACAGGCTTTCGTGGCGGCAAATTATCAGGGTTCCTCCATGGCAATCTGCGACGAATCCTTCGGATAAAGAGCTTTTGAATGCGCTCGATTCGGTGTATCCAAAAATCGTAGTACGGGCTCCAAACAACGTAGGCAGTTTTTAAAATTGAGCGTACTAGAGAGCAGTAGAATGTGCGCAGAGTACCAAGATCGTGAAACTCCTTTCCAATCCTAAATATTAAACCAAGTAGACGATTGGCATCATTGATGATCGCAGAATAATGCTGCCTAAATGACATACTAGTATCCAAAAAAACACCCAAACCAGTGACAGCGTCGCTACGATGTAAATAAGTGCCAAAAATACGATAGTAAAAAAGCAACGGCTGTTTTTTGCGCTGGAAGCTGATCATGGTACATTTGGGAATGCTCAGCATCATATAGTTGCGTAGGCACCAGTCGTTGAAAGAATCAAGTAACGTTTGAAGTCTACAACAATCATCATAATTCTCAACAATTTGGAATATTTTAGTATCATCAGTGTACAATGTGCCAGGTGGTAGAACTTTAGTTACATAATTAATGTACAAAGAGAAAAGCAGCGGCCCGAGAATGCTGCCTTGAGGAACACCAGAATTGTTGCTGAACCAAGCGGATTGCGACGTTCCCAACTTTACCGCGATCTGTCGGTTGCGTAGATAAGAACTGAGCCATTTTATCAATCCAGTTGATGTTCCAAGCCTGTCGCATTTTGCACGAAGTAATCCATGATCAACACGATCAAAAGCAGTTTTCAGGTCCGTGTAGACAGCATCAATCTGAAGACCACGATCCATACCACGCAAGCAGAGTGAAGTGAATTCCAGCAAGTTAGTGGAAACGGATCGACCAGGATGAAACCCATGCTGAGCAGTAGAAATATAGCTTTTTATGCTGAACATGAGATGATTGTGGACAATCGTTTTAAAAATTTCTGAACAAGCACACAAACAAGAGATCCCACGATAGTGTTCCACATTTCGTTTATCACCTTTTTTTGAAAACCGGAAACATCAAAGATTCTTTCCAGCTGCGAGGAAATTAATGACATTGAAGGGAGAGGTTGAAAATAGCGGCTAGCGGTGACTTTAAAACTGCAGCGCATTTCTTCAGAATTACGGCAGGAATACCATCGGGTCCAGGGGAGAATGTTTGTTTCAGGTTGCAAATGGTTTCAGGTTGCAAATGGTTCTTTGTAAAGATATCGGCGCTAAATGTGTCACTGGGAACAGGAAACATGGCTTCAGCAATTTCTTCCGAGGTTGCACACTCGCTATTAAAAACACCAGCAAAATACTTGGCAAACAGAACGCATTTACATTTACATTTACTGGTCGACAAAAAAATCGTTTCTTTCAGTCAAAATTCATAATACAAAAATCTTCCTATTTTTATTTTGGTAGTTCAACTCACATGTTGAAAGGGAAAAATTTTCGTTTATTATTTTGATTTGCCAAATCCAATTTGCCGTGCCATCCGCTTAAGGGGCCATCCACATACCACGTGGACAGCGTGGACAGCAGACAGGGGGGAGGGGGGGTCGTGTAATGTCCACGGTCCATACACATTTTTTTGAATTTATATGAGCAGTTGTCCAGGGGGGGGGGGTCGAAATCGTTTAAAATCTGTCCACGTGGTATGTGGATGGCCCCTAACCCCTTTCATTGAATTTTGTGCAGTGGTTTTATCGACCTTATTCGTCGCCAAACGCCAGCTAGATTTATTCTGCTGCTCGTGTTCGGATTTATTAGTTTTTTTTTTTGATATTTCGTTTGACCAAGTCTCAATTTTGTTCGATAGAGCGGAAATCTGAGCTGTCTGTTGGGAGGGTTGTGGTCTAAGGGTATCACAACCACGTTGTTTACATCGTACCACTCGATTGCCTTTTTCGCATAGTGGCAGCTTTCCAAGTCCGACCAGAACAGCACAGGCCTTTTATGTTGCTCTAGGAATGGTAGCAGCCGATTCTCCAGGCACTCCTGGACGTAGATCTCTTGATTGACGGTTTTGTACTTATGAAAATGCCGCTTTTTAGGCCACACGTACATATGGCCTGCCAGACGAGGTATTTTTTCGGGAACTTCGAAAGTTTGATGGTTTTGAAAATTTAGGCCACCTTTCCTTTTCCTGGTACTGTATAAAATTCCTGCCCCGGAAGCTGCTTGAAATCAAACTTCACATAAGATTCGACCCCCACGGTCAAACTTTGTAAGCAGATTACAGTTTTCCGGACCACCGCTTTGTATTCTGGATTCGCCACCTTCACCATCTTAAACGTCGACAACCCGGCTCGTTTCTTGCCTCGCTACACATTAGTATGGGAGACAATGAGCTTGCCAGTGACGTATTTGATGGAGAGGTTAGGATTCCGCTTATAACTCGCTGCCACCTTCTTCATCGTCGCTGCCACATCCGAATTACGATTGCCGTCGTTTCTAGTCTTTCTGGCGGTCGACAGACCATCCCCGAACAGTTTTAAAATATACGGTCGATTGGCCACATCCAGCAAATTTGCCAATTTCGCATAGTTTCTCTTTCTCTTGCTGCGCGAGCAAAATTTTGACTCGCTGTTCCTCTTGCTTGGACGCCATTTTGAAAACTGGAGAGCAAACGGTGAAAACTCATTTTAGCAACTATTGTATATAAACTCAACTTCCAAATGCGACATTTCATGGTTTTTCAATGCATTTTTAACAGAAATACACCAATTTGAAGTCGACCAATTTTTGCGCGTTCCAGTCTTTAGATGGTAATCTATCCTCCTTACGTTTCGAATTAAGAAACCTTCAGAAGCTTTTCGGGTTCGAACGTAGGTTGTGTTCTGTTCTGCACACAAAAGACGTATATAGACTTCTATTCAGGGCTTTATATGATCGACTGGCAGAGGTGAAACGGATCCTATTGACGGGGTTTCTGTTTCTTTGATAGGCACACAGAGTTGATTTGCGAACACGATTGAGCCTAGTAAGATGCCTGTTTCCCCAGGTAGGCTTATAGCGAGGACGGACTTTGGGAATATATAAATGTAAAAGTTCCTGAATCAATGTAGTAAATCCTGACACGGCCTCATCCAAATTTCTACACTGGTTGATAAAGCTCCAATCGATACCTCTTAGTGCCAAACTTATAGCCTCATAGTTTCCCCGCCGAAACTGGAAGGATCGAACTCATCTAGTACATCTACAAACTGAGGCTTTACAGGTCTGTTGAAGGTAACCATTAATGGTGGATGATAAACATCAATGTTACACAGAGGATCTGGTGCAGTGGTGACGGAGCATGATGGCACTTAAGTGAAGGTCGCTGTCTTTCCTCATTGCCCCCTCCCCACTGCCGCTCATGGCAAGTCCGTCCCATTTGCGGTTTTGTGCTGATGCGAAAACAGCAATTAAAAATTGTTACGTTTTAGGAGAAATTGTGCACTCGTATGCTTTTTATTATCAAGACTGTAAACAGAATTTGTTACTACAATGGCAAACAAATACTTTTGCGTCAAAAAGCGTGCATAAACATCAAATTTTGATTAAATTATGTTGAAAATCATAAGCTGGGACCCAAATGCGATTACTTTTACGATACCTAGCCAGAATGATAGCAAATCAGTCACATAGCCACCTGCGACCGAAGATGAAAAACAAACTACTGTAAATCGATTCCAGTGCTAGGTTTGCGTTTGTAACAAATCCGTCGCTAGTCGATCTACAAATGGCCTTTTCTTGTGCTTCCACAGAATGATTTTGTAGCGAGAAGCATTTCACAATGTGGTTATAACTGGGCCATCCACTAGTTTTTTCCAATTGATACTATTGATAAATTCAAAACCATCTCAGGTCGAGGAACTTGTTCAATTTTTTTCGAGAGCGCCCACACGTTCGTGGCGGGGCAGCTTCTACACATCAGTGAAAATAAATATGATGGAATCCCTCCCGCATAATCAATAACCATAGAACGTGCCTAACAACTAGTTCGGGATATAGTCCCGACTGTAGGGGGTATCGTTAAACCATATGGATTATCATCCATTTATGGTTATTGATCATGCGGGCTCCTATTAGAAGACCTATATTCCTATATATTTGTTGAATGATTGTTACCCACGGCCCAACATGGATAAAATATGAAGAGTAGTATTCACTGAAGCATGCTTTAACTTACAGTACCGTGAGTAGTAACATATCTAATGATGATAGCCAAATAAAATTTTGATCACCGTTGATGAAAAAAATAGCTGAAAGTAGCAACTGCTGAAAACGTCATCATTTCAGTTGTAAACGACAAGAAGAAGTAGTTTTAGAATAATTTTCCAGTAAAAACTGGGCATTGATAGATTTTTATAGTTTTAACTCTTGGAATAATAAAAACAAATAGTAGTACCAAACAACTGCCAAGCATTAAGGTTTTAATTTTTGTCCTATCCTCAGATTCACACACATGTGAAAAACTTTGTTTTCTTGTAATTTATTAGTACCAAGTATTGGCAGAACAAATAACGATTCCAAAAGTTTCTAAAACTCAATTTTCGCTAATAAAGAGCGCATCTTTTATTTCTTCCGGTTTAAATGCTTAAGTATTGTAAAATTCAATCGAACCACTTATCAAATATTACTAAGTCAACTGGAACATCAAATTCTAAACCTGAAGACCATAAACTATTGTAAACATCATATATTTCATAATTATTATTGGCTGTGGGACTCACTTGCAATGATTTTTTCTATGGGACCAACTTGCGATCATTTTTGCTATGGGACAAACTGACTTGCTATTTTTTTCATAGTTTCTCAGAACAAAGTATTCAAAATTACGTGTTTTTTCGAAAGTACATATGAAAAGATGATGATTCCACCTATAAAATCAAAATTGATAAAAATGCAATTGGGACTGACTTGCCACGAGCGGCAGCCCAGCTCCCGTTACATACATTTTCCAGATTGAAAAAAAAAATCATTTTCAGTGTTGTTGCATTGGTATGCGTAATAATAGAGATAGTTGTCAATTTGTTTTGTTTTGGTCATTATCGCCATCATCTTTTTGTCTCGTTCCCATTTCATATTCCCATCTCGCAAATGTGCTGAATAAAAAATACCTGACACTTTACCATGTGGAACGAGAACCAAAACAAATCAGTTTCGACATATACGTGTGAATGTGTTGGTAACTCCTAGAAGTACATGAAGTAGCAGACTAGGTTGTTTTATACCCTTCGAAATCAAATCTGCAGGATTCGATTTTGACGGCATATAACGCCAAGCACAATCACTCGTTAGCGCTTGTATTTCCTTCACACGATTTCCAACGAAGATCTGGAGCGTTTCGGGTGACCTCTGTATCCAACAGGGCACAATTTGAGAATCGCTCCAAAGAACAACTGACGAAAAGTTGATGCTTATTGATTAATTCTATCCGTCAATCGTGAAAGTAGCAAAGCTGCCTGAAGCTCTGCTCTCGGAGTTGTTATTTCTTTCTTCGTACCTTGCTTTTTCGGTAATATTCTCGACTTGCTACAGATCAATCTCATTTCAGCCCTACCATCATCAAAAACCGATCGTGCATAGAGGCATGCACCATATGCAAGGTCAGATGCATCGCAAAATTCATGCAGCTCTATGCTAACGTAGCCTCAGAGGAAACCTATCTCGGAATTTTTATACCATCTAATTGTTGCAGTTGAGATCGGAAGTTCTCCCAAAACTTTACGAAATCTGTTGCAAGTGGTGTATCCCAAAGCAATTGAAGCAACCAAAGTTCTCTCATGAAAAGCTTAGCTGTCATTAACACTGGGCCAGGATACCAAGTGGATCAAAAACTCTTGAGATTTCACTCAGCAGACATCTCTTGGTCAGTAGTACATCACAGTTCGGTAATTTAGGGAGACAAAACGTGAACATATCGCGGATTGGATCCCATGCTATTCCGAGAGTTTTTTCCAAAAGGTTCACATTAGAGTTTCCTACCTGTCCAAGTTTTTCTCTTTTCTCTTCCGATATTGCTTCCAGTATAGCCTTCGATGTCAAAACCTCCTGATTTCAGTAACGCAGTCACTTGGCTGATTAGCTCCTGCGCTTCTTCGAGGGTGTTGTCATCTGACAGCATGGCGTCGATGTAAGACGAATTCCTTATAGCGTTCGCCGCTAACGGATACTGTTCCTCACCAGTTGTGGCCAGCTGTCGAAGCGACATTGTCGCAAGAAACGGCGAAGAAGCAAGCCCGTAGGTAACGGTTTTCAAAGCATAAAATTTCAGCGGTTACGAACTATCTTCTCTCCAAATGATTCTTTAAAAACTGATGTCATCTTCATGTACTTCCACTTGCCTGTACATTTTCGGAATGTCCGCGCTCACCGCAAAACGAAACGATCGAAAATTGATCAAAATTGAGATCAAGTCATTTTGTACTGTTGGTCCCACGATTTGGGCGTCGTTTATCAAAATTCCGCTGGATGACTCAGCCGACCCGTCAAACACAACTCTTAGCTTCGTAGTAGTGCTCGATGGTTTCAGCACATAATGATGAGGTAGGTAGAATGCATCTCCTAATCCTTCACTTGGCTGCGGTAAAATGCTTATCATGTGGTTCAAGTTTTCATACTCTCGCATAAATTGTACGTATTGCCTTTTTAGCTCTGGATCTCGATCTAGTCTCCGTTCAACTGCTAGAAACCGCTTTTTGGCCATCTCTAGTGAATCACCCAATAATCGTCGCTTCTCGTTAAACGGCAATCGTACAACAAATCTGCCATCTTTTTTACGTTGATGTGTCTCCAAAAAATGAGTCACACAATAATCCTCTGAAAAGTTATCTTGCTCTGCTGTGCCGTCATAGGAATCAAAATGCCAAAACCGTTCTAACAATTTACCGACATCATCTTCACTAGCCATGGTGTAAAATGCAGGCCCCATGTTGACATGCCCGCTCGGAATAAATCCACTTACTATCCATCCCAGATGAGTTTCTTGGATCGTTGGTAAATGATCATCCAGGTTAAGGTGTCCTTGTTTAATCAATTTGAAGAAAAGCCCCGAGCCAATAAGAACGTCTATTGGACCAGGAATGTTGAACTTTGGATCTGCCAACTCAATTTCATCAGAGATGTTCATATGGTCAACCGAAAATCTTTGCATCAGAAGCTCTTTTGACAACAAGTAATTCCATGTAAGGTGTTACGTATTTGCTTACTCGAGATCTTACTCGCGTGTGTACTTTAAATTGGATTCCTATCGGGTTGCCTCCAATCCCAACCACTGTACAACTTGCTCGCTTCTGTTTCAGCCCAAGTTTCGATACTAACTCTTCTGTAATGAAGTTTTTGTGCGAAGCTGAATCCAGAACAGCTCGACATTCAGTAACACGGTTACCCGAACCACAGATAATAACAGTCGCTGTAGCTAAAAAGGTGTTCTGTTCAGAATTAACGTTTGCACAGGGAGCAGAACCACTATCGGAAGTCGATGCACTCGCACAGCTTACAGCTTCCTCAGGAGGATCCTTTTTCGATGATGTATTAGATATCGATACTTTACTCTCAGAAGGCTGTGCATTTTCGAAATGCAGATATGTGTGATGTCGTTTCCCACATCGCTTGCAAGAATGTTCAGATTTACATCTTGCCGTCATGTGACCCTTTTCCAGGCAGTTGAAGCAAGAGCCACTTTACGAAGTGTCGCGTATTTTTCACTTGTGTTTGCTGTTTTAAAAGAATCGCATTTCCATAGTTCGTGATCACCCTTACAATGTTGACATTTTTCATTAGTCGATACAAGACTATGGAATTTTGATTCCGTCTTACCAGACAGACGCGACTGTTTGTTCAATTCCATCGTAGATTTTGCAGTGCGACTTCTTTTTTCATATACGCGACATCTTTCCTTCAAAAAATCCATGGTTGAAGAGTACTTGGGTAGCCCACCACGTTGATTCAGCTCCCAAGCCTTACGAGTATCCATATCAAGTTTCTGCGCAAGGACATTTAGCAATATCATTTCTCCCAACCCGTCTACCGGTAACTCTAGATTTATTAGAGCATCAACATGTTTAGAATAAGTATCGATCAACTACGTATTCCGATTCCACTGTCCTTCGTCATGGTGGGTATATTGAAAATCGCATCAATGTGCTTGTCGATGATAACTCGTTTATCTTCATACCGTTCTCGCAAAGTAGCCCAGGCCGCATCATAATCGCCATTATTAATGATGTCCTGGCCTATCACTCCTGCTGCACTGCCTACCAAAGCATTGGCAAATGGTACAGCTTAAGAGCAGGAGACTCGGTTTGATACCGGGCCATAACATTCTCGAACATGTTCTTAAAGGCGTACCAGTTCTCGTAGTTTCCATCAAACGTTGGCAATAGAGCTTTCAGTGGAGGGATATTCGGTTGATTATTCACTGGTTGAACTGATACTACCGGTACTAACTCATTCTTTACCGTAGCTTCCATTAAACTGGTCAGTTTCACATAAAGATCCGAATACAACCCCTCAAACTCAATAAACTTTAACTCCTCTGCATAACGCACTTCGTCACCAACGTTCAAATTGTATATTTCATTTTGCAACTCTTTGCATTCATTGTTTCATCTGTAGCTGCAGGAAGTGTTTGTTCTTCGATTCATCCGATTTCCGAATCGAACCTTGAACACAGACGTTTTCTTTCCACTGCTTCCCTTTTAATTTGTAGCACTTTCAATTCACTCTCCGTTTTTCTTCTTGATTCTTTATCTTTTTGCAGCTTCAGTTGCTTACTGATAGCCAAAGGGTCCGTGTCACTAGGATTATCACCAATACCCACCACCTTCTTCTTATCTGGTGTGCGAGTAGTAGCCATCTTCTACTTTCAAGTAACTAACACTTTCACTTTCGAAATCGCCTCGATTGGCTTCCTACTTTTCACTTTCACTTCGAATTCACCCTCACACAAGGGAATCAGTAGGGGAACAAGGGGCAAGATCACCATACGGGGCAGAATGGGCATATGTTGTTTCTAGGTTTCTGGCAGTAATTTTGGAACTGTTAGAAATTTGAATCATTAACATTAATCTGAAGATGTAATTACATTCAAAATAACTGGAAAAAAACAAATTCGCTTTTACACAATAAACAATTGTATCATTCATGCACGTCTTGCGTATAATATTATAGCTCACAAGCGCGAAAAATAAGGGTTTTTGCATGCGTATGTGTCGATTTGGGCTCGAAAGTTTATTTTCGGTAATCGTTATTGATATTCAAACAGTTTCAATAAATAATGCAGTGTTTTCAAATGAAGCATCATTTAAAAACAGCCCTTCTCATAAGTGTTTCTCATGGGGCAGAACGGGCACTGCTTGTAGGGGCAAAATTGCCATACCTATGCACGAAAACATAACCTACAAACCAGAAAGTGCTGTCAACAAAGTAAACATCGTGCTAGCAGCAGTTAATAGTAAAATGGTTCGGAATTACAAACGGTTGTCGGGGCGCAAAAAATGGTCACAGTCATCATTGGCCACTGCTATAGACGCGGTTATTTCTCATCGAATGTCAGTGAACCGAGCGGCTATTGCACACGGCATTCCACAGCAAACGTTAAGTCGACATTTAAGGCTGCGTCGAACAGATTCGTTTGTTGACAATCATTAAAATAAAGTTACTTAAATTTAAATTTTGTCATGTTTTATTATTTCTTCATCCGCACAGTAGTGTTTTATGGACCAAAACCTTATTTTTATGTGCGGGCAAATTCATAGATAATTTTCAAATTGAAAAAGGCTAAAAAATTATGCTGTTTTGGAGTATAAATAGTGAAACAGGAAAGGAAAACTTTGTTTCGATACCTACGATTGTACGTTACATTGATACATTGTTTAATGTTTGCTTGAAATCGAAAAATATGAACATGCCCATTATGCCCCATAGGTATGCCCAATCTACCCCGTACCGCGACCAGCCTCATTCTTTTTAGTGGCTTAGGAAATTATTTATAAATATTTAAATAACCTTTTTCTTTAGTTTCCAATGTAGCAACTCTTGAGTATTATTCTTACTCTATGTAGTAAAAATGTATTCAGTAGCTTTTTGCTCACTTTGCCCTAACAATTTGATAAGAAGCTTAAGGTGCTCATCTTGCCCCTTGTCCCCCTATATTTCTTCTCACGAATAACTACACAATCCGGTTCGAAGGGCCAAAAAATCATGTAGTTTCAATAGTGGACTGTAATTTTCACCAAAAGAAAACGCAACTATTAACGTTTACTTCTAACTTGTATTTCGCGATTCGTTTTTCACAAAGGATAAACACTGAATGAATGATGCGCGACGCACCTCTTTATTTATAGCACATTCTTTCTTAGTGGTAGTTTTCTTCTCGCTGTTGTTTACTTTGCGCTGATTGGCTGCATATGCTTCTCGAACAATGTGGAGCATATCGCAACTCAGTTACCAGAAAAACGTAGAACGTGTAGCAACTCACTTTTAGAAAAGTGTAGAATATTCGAACAGTACATTTTGCTCAATTTTACGGGACTACTCGTTCATAGAGAAAAGATCTTTTGAACTAATCAAAATTTTCGTAATTATTTCCAGGAGATGACTGAAAAATTCAGATTTTGATCAGTGTTTTGTGTTGAATGGTTGAAAATATCTTTCGTCGAACAACCAAATGTCAATCGGTAGCACTAGCCAGAGCGCCAAAATTGTTTCGTGTAAATCCGCAGTTTCTAACAAATTTCACTACGCAACGCAGTATGAATAAAAGTTTTCCGCGATTTCTAGAGTTTTGTTAAAAAAGAACGTTACAATTCTACTGAATTTTACTTCAATCAAAACGACAAAAACCAAAACAACCGGACGCCTTGTTGCCAAATATGCTGGTCACGGTTACATGATATTTGACAGATAGATTCCCCCTGAGACCATCGCACGGTTACGTCACGCATCTGAGTTTGACAGATACTGGTAACTTTGTTAAGCTCCAGGCTATATAGTTTATTTATCAATTATAGCAGATCATTTCAATTGTGACCGAACTGCTTTTTAATGTTGTGCGTGAGGTGCCAACACACTAAGAACAATCATATATTGAACAGTATCTCCACTACGCACACGATTGCTCCATCAAAAAAAAAAAAAAAAAAAAAAAAAAAAAAAACACAAACAAAGTTACCACTAATTGTAAAAGTGAGATTAAAGAGATGTTCTATTGCAACTCGCTAGCAAGCCAAGCTGCTAGATTTACGATTTTTATCGGAGTATCGTTACTTCTATTGCGATACATTTGCTGCTTGGTATGGGATCGTTCGATACCTTCGCTTCCGAATCCCATCCCTAGTGCATAGTAGGGTGGCAATGACTTGTATGTGAAAAATTTGACCTTTGAATTTCGTTTAGCAGCAAGATTTAAAAGTTCCGTATCCATGATGAATAATGTTCTCACACAAAAGTTCAGCTCGATTGGACTTCGGGAAGTGGTGCCTCAAAGCGGTCAAAGTTTTACATTTTTGACTGATGAAGTTCATGAAATGTACGGTATCAAAATTTGTTGTATGCCAAATGATTTAGAAATGCATAAAACGTCGAGATCTGGTGTTATCGAAGAGAATTAAGAAAAATAACGTTTCTGCGACTTTTGGGAATTTTTGAGCTGGAAAACTATTTTGACCCGAGAATTTCTAAACCCCAGAAAGTCGTTTTACCAATTTTTCTTCGAAATAACACAAGATTCCGACGTTTCATGTATTTCTGAGACATTTGGCATAAAAAATAGATACTGACAACCGTCTCAGTGAAGTTCAATTTTATTAAAATCGCAGGACATTGCGATGGCGCGAGGGACACTTTAGATGAACGCGGGACCTTTCGCGAGACGTCTGGTCACTTTATTCTAAATAGATCTGCAATTCCACTGAAGCAAAACCACGGTTCGTTCCGAACATCGTTGCTTTCATTTTCGTGTGATTCAAAATAAGCGGATTTATGGAAAAATTATTTTTTTACTGAGCGTCTTACTGCCGCTCTTCGTATGTCCGTCGCTTAGAAAATAAACTCATGTGGAGAAAACGTCTATTGAATTATTCGATCAATTTTGTGTCCGCATAGCTTATCCTAGTAAGTATTTGTTATTAATTAGGTTAATTGAGTTTGTTCAATTCAATTGACTTAAAAAATGGCATAAATTATATTTTTCTATTAACATAACACTGACATGTGACTGACATGCGAATAATTTTCGATCTGATCAGCTAAATATTCGCATAACCGTCTCGTAACGAAAAATGTTGCTTCAGGGTGTTAAACAACTTCGGCAGCGGTGTTCTTAGGCAAGTTTTCTACAGTATTCTAATGCAAAACCCATCGAAGAAAATGGCGAAATCATTAGACATCTAAACTTTAATTACAATTCAACAACTAATACTTGCAATTACGAACGATGGAACTATTAAATATGGTTAGAGAACAGATCGTTATTCAATATGCAATACAGTTGGTACCAATTGTGCATGAGAAGTAATGAGAGCCTAAAAACTGATTTCTCCGCGGGGAGACGGTTTATCAGAAAAATGTGTAACAAGAGGGTATGGTAACATAGATTTGTTTAAACATTATGTCCACACTTTAGGGTGATGGGAGAGGTTTCAAACATGTGTGATAAAACGACATGGGACAACACAAGCGGGTTTTGATTTTCAGATTCCACGAACAAAGTTTTTTTTATCACTTTCTAATAAACTTGATATGATTTTGAATAAGTTTTCACAAAAAAAAATGAATATCATCAAAAATCGATATGGGACAGATACGCGAAGAGCGGCAGTGAGGGTAACAGGAAAACACCTAAATCTTCTACGTTGTTCTCTCTTATTCTCTCTTTTTGATAATTTTCCGCTCTCATACAAGGCAACCCGTATTGAGAGTAAGTGACGTGGGCTCGCCAAAATACTGTTTTTCTAATCCCGTTTCTCTCATCAGTATTCGCAAAATTAACATGACTTTTTGAAATTTTGTTGTGAAATTCTTTTCGTACGTTTTATTGGCACCCTTATAATATATGATAAGTATTCAATATATATAATCAATGTGTAATTACTTTATGATAAATTTGTCACTCCTAAACACCTCATTTGAAAAAGTCATAGAGTCAATAAAAAAATGCCTAGGTTCAATCTACTCGTAGATCAATTTCGCTTATCTTGAGCATGCATGTGCGAGCAGCTACATCAATTGTGATCAGTGCACAGTATAAATATATGAATTCAACTAGATCTAGAATTTTGCTCCACGAATTTTTCGAAAGTCGGTTCAAACAAAATAAATAATAATCTTCTTCTGCTTAATTCAAATTTGAAAGGATATGGGGTAGGGAACGGCTTCGACAGTTGTTTTCTGCAGCAATCTTATGCAGGGGCCTGCCGAAGAAAACCACTGCCGAATCCGTTCACTACCCTAGGAACCTTTTTTTTCCATTGATTTGTTTTTCAAATTTCTTTAAGGTAAAATCTATTCCGGATTCAATGACCCTAAGCTTAGGTACATGGTTAGGTATCACTGGAATACCCTGTATATTGATGTATCGCCAAGTGCCAGCAAATGTTTTAACTCTTTTCGACGTCGATCCTATTTTATCCAATCGCCTCAACGCTCTAACATTGTGGACCGTAATGCAAACGATGGGTGTCGATTCTATCAGTGAACGGATTTTCATGGCTTTTGATACATGCCGACAATTGTACGAAATGCTGAAAAAAATTGAGGGTATTAGGATATTGGTGAGTGCAGATTCTCGTTATTTTAATTGTTTGTAATGATATCTTTCGCAGAGTAAAGCACCCCGTCAGGAAGCAGGAAAATCTTTTCGAGCTCTTTTGAACAACCCTTCAAATTATTACGTATGTTATTCTACAAAAAGTGCTCAAGTCCTGAATTTGTATTTACATCTGTTTATTTTCAGGCCCTTTTCGAAACAGCTGTCCCTGTTGTTGTATTTCAGTTCGATGGTAGTTGTGTCAGCAATAATCCGGCAGGCAGCGCTAACTCATTATTACCTTCGCCAGCTTTTACTGCTGAAGCTGTTAACGACAGTACGGTTGCGCCTGGTATTCCAAATATTGATGAAGGTGCTAGAAACGATCCAGTTGACAAAACCATTGAGAAGCTATCCAACTCGTCCTATTATGACCGGTTAAATGGTTGGCTTGGCCAAATTTTGTTGCGCGACTGTGCACAACTAAATTTAAAGATCGTAAAGCATCCAATGTATGGTACCTGCATACGCTACTCTCCGTTTTCTCTTGGCTGCGGAGAAATGCTGCCACCCGACGAAATTATCGAGAATGTAGTACAATTTATCGAAGCGCAAATAGAAATCCTGTTGGCAACCGTAAAGCACAAGAGACGCTTCAATAAACTCGTCGAACAAAGCGCTGTACTAAGGCTGATAGAGTTGAATGATTGGGCAGGCCTAGGAAGTGTGCATTATGTTCCAGAAGGTTGGGAAACATTATTGACCGATCAAGCAAAAACAGAACTTAACAGGCTTAATTCAGCATTGGTAGACATGTTGAAAGCTCACGATAACGCATTCTCGCTGGGAGAAGGAAGCGACGGACTGATTTGTGTTAGGTAAGTACGAGCACGTACGTTTGGTAATCAAAACTTATCTGCTTTGTAACAATCCTTACACAAATTCAAGTAACCATATATTTTCCTCACTTGGGATGTTTGTTTTAACCCACAAAAAATCTACTCTTTGACTCACGGTTTTACTTTGAATTACAGTTTTTTTTACACTCAATATATGAGCCGTTGCGGAACAGAGTGGTATAAAGACCATTTTTTCGAAAATAAGTTTCTTGCATGTGGTTCTCAAAAAGCTTAAGTTGAGAAATTAAGAAAATTTCGAAAAATCGAACTTTAAAGCTTATTTATACCGTGTTGAAATTTCGTCTGAAACAGAATGGCCATTCTGTTTCGGAACAGAGTGGTCTATGTTCTTATCATGTAACACGTAACATGTAACATATTACATGTGATAAGTAACATGTCACCTGTTTTAAACATGTCACACGTGATATGTAATATGTTACACGTAATGTAACACGAAAAATGTAACATGTGAAATATTATGTAATATGTAACATGTTGTGTTACATGTAATGTTACACGTGACATTTTACATGTGACATGCTATATGTATCATATAACATGTGACACTAGTCATTTTATACGAGTTATCGTCATTTTCATTGTCATTTACCTGGTTTGTGTACATAGACCACTCTGTTCCGAAACTATTCTAGGATTCCAGTGAATTTATATATGAAGTCAGAGTGGTCTATGTACATTGGTGAGATAAAATCACTTACTTCGCAAAGAAACTGTTAATTTTATGTATTCCCATGTTAAACCACTTCATAACATTTATATTAGAACATTTTGTTTGAAAGAATCCGTTGAACAGAATTTTATTCAGAGATTTTTCGAAAATTGCTTCTCCTGAACAATTTGCTCGATGGCGCATAGACCACTCTTACACTCTCTTTCAAACAAAATGTTCTAATATAAAGGTTAGAATTGGTTTAACATTGGGATACATAAAATTAACAGTTTCTTTGCGAAATCAGTTATTTTATCTCACCAATGTACATAGACCACTCTGACTTCATATATATTTTACTGGAATCCTCGTATCGTTTCGAAACAGAGTGGTCTATGTACATAAACATAAATAAAAATGACGTTAACTCGTATAAAATGGCTAGTGTCACATGTTATATGATGTACATGGCATGTCACATGTAACATGTGACGTGTAACATTACATGTAACACAACATGTTACATATTACATGATTTTTGACATGTTACATTTTTCGTGTTACATTACGTGTAACATGTTACAAATCACGTGTAACATGTTACAGGACAAATGACAAGTTACATATCACATGTAACATGTTACATGTCACATATTACATGATGGTATTACCTCGATTTATGTACATACACCACTCTGTTCCGAAACAGAATGGCCATTATGTTTCGGACGAAATTTCAACATGGTATAAATCAGCTTTAAAGCTCGATTTTTTGAAATTTTTCTAGTCTCCTAACTTCAGCTTCTTGAGTAGATGCGGTTTATGTAAAACTCATTTTGGAAAAAATGGTCTTTAGACCACTCTGTTCCGAAACGGCTCATATGGGGGAGGAGGGGCTAGCTTGAGTGTGACTTCTCATTTCAAAAAAAGCAATAAAAAAGACACATAGCTATACTACAGAGTTTAACTTAAAACTATATATGATACTATACGTTAGTTCAATTTTACCGTGTATGTTTGTATATGAATGACAGCGCAATTTCATTCATTTTTTAGTCTCTCTCAAAGTCACCACTACAAAAGTTGTGACATAACGTGAATAATAATTTTCGCAACAGCCATCGGCGCAGTAACATTGGTTTCTTCAAGCTAAGGACTTTGTCATGCTGAGTGCGGCGTGGCGCGAACTGCGGCGAATCAGTTTCGACGCGCGTGAGTTTTCATTGCTGATATTATTCCTCACCGTGAGAAAAGACGCAGTTTGCGCCGCGCCGCATTCAGCATGACAAGGGCCTAAGGCCTCTGCCAGGCTAAACGCGAAAAGCGGCGCGAACCGATTCGCCCGGTCGTAGGTTAATGTACAGCCGTAAGTAGAGCTGTACATTAACCTACGGCCGGGCGAATCGGTTCGCGCCGCTTTTCGTGTTTAGCCTAGCAGAGGCCTATGTCTTGTATACGTTCGCGTGTTAGATGATAGAAGTTCAAAAATTCCAAGACGTTTCGATTTATGGAGTGGTGAAGTATATGGGTGCAAGTTAATTTTTTTATCGCGTTATAATTAGTGAATAAATAGTATATAGTTGTTTGATTTCTCTTTGGATTTTGGATAGGTTAAGGATAGGTTTTTTTTTTAAAACATACATGTCTCATTGTATTGTATAGAGTGTGAATAATATTTGAAATTTATGGTAGAGGGCGAAATAGACTTTAGAACTCCGTTATTAGGAGCGGAATCACAATCTCAAATAAATATAACAACTAAACTAACTAACAGTGATAATGATGAATACGATTTTTTTGACACAAGATATTGGGGAAAAGTGCGCCAGAAAGTAAGTAGAAGTAAAAGGATACGCAACAATCAGGTGAGTTGAGTGATTGGCGCCATTACAGAAAAAATATATGATGCGATACTGAAACACATTGAGTGATACGACTCCCAAGCAGACAAGTAGAGACAACCGAAAACAGGTACAGACAAGTAAAGACAAAAATAAACTTTCAACTAGTACCAACAACAAGAATACACAATCACCGAAATCCAAGAGACCAAAGACTGACGAATGAACTAAAAACACTACACATTTTGTTTTTTTTTTTTTTTTCATTGAAAGACAAAACAATGAACAAAAAATTTTACATCCAATGTAATTGACTTAAATGCTCATGAAAATTGGCATCAAAGACTAAAATCAGCAGGTCAAGGAAGATACCAAATTACTTTCAATAATCGTCCAAAAAATTATAAAATATTGATTAACTCTAAACTATTAACAGAAGAATTCAAACACCAAGTTTATGTACCCAACATGCTCAAAGAATCAATCGGAGTTGTCCGCAGGGTGCCAACCTCTCTTACAGAAGATAATACTACAAGGTATACAGCCCTAGGGTTGCATGAAATGGTGACGTGGGACTAAACACTGTAATTAGGGGATTTTTTGTTACAAAATATACAGAGTCTGCAGACAGAACCAATGTGTTTGCTCAGCGACTGTACGTATTTTTATTTTCAGCCTCCCCTGGAAATCAATTTTTGCAATATATTCAACAACACTCGAAAGAATATCGTTTATATCTGACGATATTATGCCTGTAGTATTTTTTGTGCAAACAACATGTATTTGACAAGGCACAAGCATATCGTGCTGTTCAAGAAGCACCAAGAATTTCTCGTAATGCGTCAAAGACAGAATTAACTCTATATCCACAAAAACCAAATCCAATAATGCTTACGTTATCATAATGAATGGTTTTGTGTAATTTAACTCTGAATAAATCAAATTTATAATATGGATCTTACTTTCAAAATAATTTGGGAGCTCCTACAAAGGTTCATTAGTTGGCAAACATAAGAAGATATGTTAAACAAAATTATTAACAAGTTCCTGCAAAAAATCGTAGCAATCAACAATTCCATTTTTGCTCGACAATTATTTTTATTTGCCTACAACTACATTCGTTGTATTACGAAGACAGCTAATATACGTTTATCATGGTAAAGCTTAGAATAATAATACTTCATCTAACAATTTTGAAATGGAAAAAGAGATTCTGAATGAATCTTAGTAAATAAACAAAAAATTCACAATCATTCGCAGGCTCTTATTCTTCTATAAATGTATATATTTAGGAATTTACTCTTTCGATACTATCCGGTCACGATTATTTAGTGAATATCGAATATAAAATTAAATAAATATCCGTTGCAAAAATTTACAATTCTTGTTGAGTAATTTATGGTAATCATATTTATGAGATAAACTTTCAATAACAATCAACAGCAGCATTGCAGTTTTTCCTCGGTTGCACACGTATAGGAATGTACGAACAAAAGTGTACCACTGCAATACGAATAGCACCGCTGCAGTACGAATAGAAGTGTACCGCTGGAATGTACGAATAGAAGAGTACCGCTGCAATCATAGACGACGAGAGACCTTCGGTTCTATACTTCACTGGTACTGTTGCTTTTACCGGCATGTTTTCACTCAAGACATCAGATTTCATTAGGTTCTGAAAGCAGGTTTAGAAATTGTTCAAGGATGAGGATTGTTTCAAACTCTTTGGAAAACTTTTACCTTTGAGACATTATTTTAGTCTAAGCTCATAGAAGCATAAATAAATTGACCTATTGGGACGGGAGACTCTGTCAATTTTTTATTTCGATATTGATACAGCGAATATCACAGGGAACCAGGCTTGCCAGATCTACGAATTTATCCGTAGATCTATGGATTTGTTCACTTTTACGGAAAAACATTTATATGGGAAATCCGTAGAAAAGAGGGGAAATCCGTAGAATCTATGGATTTTAACGAAATAGTTCTGGCGACGCTGCAGGGTACGGATGGAGTCCATTCACGTCGTCTGTGCTAGGAATGCTCGCATGTAATTGGTTCATTATTCGCGTAAATTTGTTATTGAAACTTTTTATCAATTTTACCGCTAGGCAATGAAATTAGAGTGATAACTAGCATATTACAAAATTGTTATACATTTTATCTATCCAACTACATATTGGTTGTTATTCATCATGTTGTTATGCTGTTATTAACGTTTGAAATCTGACGCAACATTTGCCAGTTTTATTCCCAATTTTACAGAATGCATCCCAGTATAGTAAACAAAGACGTAGTCTCACGTCAAAAAATTTTATTGAACATTGAAACCGATAACAACAACAAAGTTACAAAAATAGAACGAATAAATAGGATGGTTAACAACATACTTACTACCACAACTACAATAAAAAAATTATAGAGGGGCAGAAATTACCGTATTTTGTTTCGATATATGGAGCTTGTGCTAAAGTTGATAATTATATTTTTCCGCTCAAAATGTGCACGAAATGTTGAAGATATGGTCACCTTACAAAAACATGTAAGAGGTACTATCAACCGCTGTGAAAATTGCTCATCAGAACCAGCAATAAAGGCTGTACGAACCCTACAATGTCCACATAAAGCAACTGACAAACAATGCCCAGAACGAGTTAGACAAGACAAAATACGTTACCGAAAAAATATCAAAACACACCTCTTTTATCGAAAGAATCACTAACAATAATAATTATCACATACTGCAAATGGGTAAATTTGTTGAACTCCAGAAAAACACCAAAATTAAAGTAAAATCGGAAATCGAAGGGCTAACTAAAGCTAGAGTCAATACTTAACGTCAATACGAATTGCTGAATACAACGTATGCAGGAATATAAAGTATACATACTAATGAATCAAAAATTGAAGAAAAAGCGGCTATGAAATATATATAACGCGAGGAAAAATTCCACACAGCGGAAGACTGAAAAGCCAAATAACTATAATGAACGCAGAATTAATAGCAGTATCAAAAGCAATAGACCATATAATATAAAGCTAATATTTTTTTTTTTTTTTAAGGGAGGATTTGTTAGTAGCTTAAGTATTTATGATAAATATTAGTAAATAATGAGTATGTGTGTCCAATCACAAATGGTGACTTCTCAACACTGTTAGAAATTTGTAATTTTAATTGTTAGGATTTGTTTGCTTTCGCAATTAGGACTTATCATTCGTAGGGATTTAAACCTACTTGTCAGAAAAGGGGAAGTAAACTTACAACTAACTTAATTGCTAACTTATTGGCTATAAAGAGAGCTTATCGTAGCAATTGAGGATTACAACGATTTTTGTCGAAAATTGTTAATAATTTTATTTGACATAGCTTCTAATGGTTCAACACCAGTAAGTCTATGTAATTCGAGTGTACCAAACCAAGGAGGACGCTTCAAAATCATTTTCAGAATTTTATTCTGAATCCTTTGGAGCGTTTTCTTCCTTGTTGAACAGCAACTTGACCAGATCGGTACAGCATAAAGCATTGCTGGTCTAAAAATTTGTTTGTAAATCAAAAGTTTGTTCTTTAAACAAAGTTTAGAATTCCTGTTAATGAGAGGATATAAACATCTCGTATATTTGATGCACTTGGCTTGTATACTCTCAATGTGCTCTTTGAAAATAAGTTTTTTATCATAAATTAGTCCCAAGTACTTAACCTTGTCAGACCAACTTAAAATAACCCCATTCATCTTGACAACGTGATTATTGTTTGGCTTGAGGAAAGAAGCCCTAGGCTTATGCGGAAAAATTATCATTTGAGTTTTAGAAGCATTGGGAGAGATTTTCCACTTTTGCAAGTAGGAAGAAAAAATATCTAAACTTTTCTGCAATCGACTGCATATGACACGAAGACTTTTTCCTTTTACGGAAATGCTTGTGTCATCGCAGAACAATGACTTTGTGCATCCTGGAGGCAAATCAGGAAGATCTGAAGTGAATATGTTGTACAGGACTGGACCCAAGACTAAACCTTAAGGTACACCTGCTCTGACAGGAAATCTAAAAAAACAAAATTCAAATTTGAGTTATGAACACTCTCAAACTGCTGAGCAAGTCTTTGAGCCTTTTGTTCATTGGATACAAGGAAACGTTCACCATCTTTTAAAACTGGAATAGGCTTTGAAGGTTTCTTAAGAATCTTCGACAGCTTCCAAAATGGTTTTAAATATGGTTTCAATTTTTCAACTTTAGTCTCAAAATTTTGATTTCTCAGAAGAGTAAATCTATGTTTAATCTCTTTCTGTAAATCTTTATAAATAGTTTTAAAAACAGGGTCACGAGAACGTTGATATTGACGTCTGCGGACATTTTTCAAACGAATCAGAAGTTGAAGATTTTCGTCAATTATTGATGAATCAAATTTCACTTGAGCCTTTGGAACAGAATAATTCCTGGCATCAACAATTGCACATTTTAATGCTTCCAAAGCGGAATCAATATTCACTTCGTTTTTCAAATCAAGCTCATTATTGAAATTTCTCTCAATATGAGTTTTGTATCTTTCCCAATTAGCCTTGTTATAATTAAAAACAGAGCTCATAGGGTTTAAAACTGATTCATGTGATAAAGAAAAAGTTATTGGAAGATGGTCAGAATCAAAGTCAGCATGTGTGATCAAATCACTACATACATGACTTTGATCTGTTAGCACCAAATCAATTGTTGAAGGGTTTCTTACAGAAGAAAAGCATGTAGGACTATTCGGAGACAAAATAGAATAGTATCCTGAAGAACAATCATTGAATAAAATTTTGCCATTGGAATTACTTTGAGAATTATTCCATGAACGATGTTTAGCGTTAAAATCGCCGATTATGAAAAATTTCGAACGATTTCTGGTGAGTTTTTGTAAATCACCTTTAAAATAATTTTTGAGCTCGCGTGTGCATTGAAATGGTAAATATGCTGCGGCAATAAATAAAATCCCAAGTTTGAACTTCAATTCCCAAAGTTTCAATAACTTTCGTCTCAAGGTGGGGAAGAGCACGATGTTTGATTCGGCGATGAATAACAATTGCAACTCCACCGCCGGAACCCTGATCTTATCATATCTTTGAACCACGTAATTGGGATCATATTTTTATTTTATGTTAGGTTTCAAAAATGTTTCAGTAATAATTGCAATATGCACATTATTTACTGTTAAAAAATTAAAAAGCTCATTCTCATTGGCCTTCAATGAGCGAGCATTCCAATTTAATATTTTAATTGTTTTATTTAAAATCATTGCTAAATTTTAAATTAGAAACAATTTTAATAGTAAAATTTGTGCCTATTTGAATGGCTTCAAACATTGATTATGCCTGCAACATGGCGTTCATAAGATCGAACATTGCCTGTTGCAAAAAAGAAAGTTTACCTGCCGTAATAGGCCCCAGGCAGTTGACATTAGAAAAAATATTTTCGGCAGCAATATTAGGTGGAGTGAGAGGTGTACAATTATTTTCTAGCGTGTTTTGCTTACCCATATTAACGGTCATTTTCGAACTACTAACACTAGGCGGTATAATGTTCGAACTACCTGTAACCTGTGCATAAGTTAAACGGGTATGCAAAGGAGTAGGTAAACTATGCGTCACTGGTACGCTTGGAGAATTTTGTTTTGAAGTTGGTTTTAATTGAGAAATTGAATTTTGTTTACCTTGCCTTGCCTTAACAATTGCTAAACGGACTGGGCATTGTAAAAATTTGACATATGGTTGCCGTTACAATTCGCACAGCGAAAATTTTTACTCTCTTTCACAGGACATGTCTCCACAATTAAGACAGTTTTGGTCCATGTTACAGAATTTGGAACCATGGCCATAACGTTGGCAAGTACGGCATTGGGTGATATGCTTTTCACCTCCGCCATACTTCCTATAAATTTCCCACTTTACACGCACATTATACAAAGCATGTGCTTTTTCAAAAAATTTTAAGTTGTTAACCTCATTGCGGTTAAAATGAATTAAATAATTAACAAGGGAAATTCCAGTTCTCTGACTGTTTTCGCCTCGTGATTTTTGTTTCATTAGAATTACTTGGGTAGGGGCTATGCCAAGTAATTCTGTTAAAGTAAGTTTGATCTCATCAGCGGTTTGATCGTTGGTGAGACCTTTCAAGACAACCTTGAACGGCTTGGCGTTCTTGGTGTCATATGTAAAAAAATTGTACATCTTGTCAGTTGAATACTGAACAAGACGATCACGACCCTTTACTGAGTCGGCTAATAAGCGGCATTCACCTCTACGGCCAATTTGATAGGTAACTTTAACGTCAGAAATAAACGTTGAAAGTTCCTTTTTGAATATATTAAATTCAGAAGAAATAGTTACCACAATAGGTGGAACTTTCTCCTTTTTTAAAGATTTTATATTTTGTATAGTTTCATTATTAATAACTTCCATTTCACCAGCTTCTTGCTCAGGCAAAATATCAAAAGGATTGTCACTACAGACACTCGAAGTGTCAGAAAGAGATGCCTCTCTTTTCCTCCCCGCAGCGATGCGAGGTTTCTTTTTCCGTCCAGCCATTTCAGGTGATACGAAAAAAGTTAAAACAAATGTTAAATTCAAAAGTAGGTAGTCTTGAGAAAGACTGATGGGAAATAACTTTCAGGTAATCTTTAAAAGACACACTGACAAAACACAAACTTTGAAGCTATAGGCAGTCAAAGACCAGTCCACAAGCAACCGAAAAAACGTCTGATCTGTAGGACAGTTCAAGACGCACTCTAAAGCTAATATTTCTAATGCAGTCATACTTACCGATTCCCAAAGCGCGGCAGAACTCCTCAAAAATACAATATTTTCAGATAACTACATTATTAGTGATATTTTTGAAAAAGTCGGCAACTCCCGAATAAAAAAAAAATCATACAGTGGATACCAGGGCATATTAAACTAATAGAAAATGACAGGGCCGATCATGCAGCCATGAAAAGAACAACCACAAAACTATAGACAAATTTGCAGTAACCAAGGAAGATCCGGTCACGATTATTTAGTGAATATCGAATATAAAATTAAATAAATATCCGTTGCAAAAATTTACAATTCTTGTTGAGTAATTTATGGTAATCATATTTATGAGATAAACTTTCAATAACAATCAACAGCAGCATTGCAGTTTTTCCTCGGTTGCACACGTATAGGAATGTACGAACAAAAGTGTACCACTGCAATACGAATAGCACCGCTGCAGTACGAATAGAAGTGTACCGCTGGAATGTACGAATAGAAGAGTACCGCTGCAATCATAGACGACGAGAGACCTTCGGTTCTATACTTCACTGGTACTGTTGCTTTTACCGGCATGTTTTCACTCAAGACATCAGATTTCATTAGGTTCTGAAAGCAGGTTTAGAAATTGTTCAAGGATGAGGATTGTTTCAAACTCTTTGGAAAACTTTTACCTTTGAGACATTATTTTAGTCTAAGCTCATAGAAGCATAAATAAATTGACCTATTGGGACGGGAGACTCTGTCAATTTTTTATTTCGATATTGATACAGCGAATATCACAGGGAACCAGGCTTGCCAGATCTACGAATTTATCCGTAGATCTATGGATTTGTTCACTTTTACGGAAAAACATTTATATGGGAAATCCGTAGAAAAGAGGGGAAATCCGTAGAATCTATGGATTTTAACGAAATAGTTCTGGCGACGCTGCAGGGTACGGATGGAGTCCATTCACGTCGTCTGTGCTAGGAATGCTCGCATGTAATTGGTTCATTATTCGCGTAAATTTGTTATTGAAACTTTTTATCAATTTTACCGCTAGGCAATGAAATTAGAGTGATAACTAGCATATTACAAAATTGTTATACATTTTATCTATCCAACTACATATTGGTTGTTATTCATCATGTTGTTATGCTGTTATTAACGTTTGAAATCTGACGCAACATTTGCCAGTTTTATTCCCAATTTTACAGAATGCATCCCAGTATAGTAAACAAAGACGTAGTCTCACGTCAAAAAATTTTATTGAACATTGAAACCGATAACAACAACAAAGTTACAAAAATAGAACGAATAAATAGGATGGTTAACAACATACTTACTACCACAACTACAATAAAAAAATTATAGAGGGGCAGAAATTACCGTATTTTGTTTCGATATATGGAGCTTGTGCTAAAGTTGATAATTATATTTTTCCGCTCAAAATGTGCACGAAATGTTGAAGATATGGTCACCTTACAAAAACATGTAAGAGGTACTATCAACCGCTGTGAAAATTGCTCATCAGAACACGACAATAAAGGCTGTACGAACCCTACAATGTCCACATAAAGCAACTGACAAACAATGCCCAGAACGAGTTAGACAAGACAAAATACGTTACCGAAAAAATATCAAAACACACCTCTTTTATCGAAAGAATCACTAACAATAATAATTATCACATACTGCAAATGGGTAAATTTGTTGAACTCCAGAAAAACACCAAAATTAAAGTAAAATCGGAAATCGAAGGGCTAACTAAAGCTAGAGTCAATACTTAACGTCAATACGAATTGCTGAATACAACGTATGCAGGAATATAAAGTATACATACTAATGAATCAAAAATTGAAGAAAAAGCGGCTATGAAATATATATAACGCGAGGAAAAATTCCACACAGCGGAAGACTGAAAAGCCAAATAACTATAATGAACGCAGAATTAATAGCAGTATCAAAAGCAATAGACCATATAATATAAAGCTAATATTTTTTTTTTTTAAGGGAGGATTTGTTAGTAGCTTAAGTATTTATGATAAATATTAGTAAATAATGAGTATGTGTGTCCAATCACAAATGGTGACTTCTCAACACTGTTAGAAATTTGTAATTTTAATTGTTAGGATTTGTTTGCTTTCGCAATTAGGACTTATCATTCGTAGGGATTTAAACCTACTTGTCAGAAAAGGGGAAGTAAACTTACAACTAACTTAATTGCTAACTTATTGGCTATAAAGAGAGCTTATCGTAGCAATTGAGGATTACAACGATTTTTGTCGAAAATTGTTAATAATTTTATTTGACATAGCTTCTAATGGTTCAACACCAGTAAGTCTATGTAATTCGAGTGTACCAAACCAAGGAGGACGCTTCAAAATCATTTTCAGAATTTTATTCTGAATCCTTTGGAGCGTTTTCTTCCTTGTTGAACAGCAACTTGACCAGATCGGTACAGCATAAAGCATTGCTGGTCTAAAAATTTGTTTGTAAATCAAAAGTTTGTTCTTTAAACAAAGTTTAGAATTCCTGTTAATGAGAGGATATAAACATCTCGTATATTTGATGCACTTGGCTTGTATACTCTCAATGTGCTCTTTGAAAATAAGTTTTTTATCATAAATTAGTCCCAAGTACTTAACCTTGTCAGACCAACTTAAAATAACCCCATTCATCTTGACAACGTGATTATTGTTTGGCTTGAGGAAAGAAGCCCTAGGCTTATGCGGAAAAATTATCATTTGAGTTTTAGAAGCATTGGGAGAGATTTTCCACTTTTGCAAGTAGGAAGAAAAAATATCTAAACTTTTCTGCAATCGACTGCATATGACACGAAGACTTTTTCCTTTTACGGAAATGCTTGTGTCATCGCAGAACAATGACTTTGTGCATCCTGGAGGCAAATCAGGAAGATCTGAAGTGAATATGTTGTACAGGACTGGACCCAAGACTAAACCTTAAGGTACACCTGCTCTGACAGGAAATCTATCAGATTTTGAATTCTGATAGACAACCTGCAGAGTTCGATCAGTAAGATAATTTTTTAAAATTTTGATTAGGAAAATTGGAAAATTAAAAGTTTGCAATTTTGCAATCAAACCTTTATGCCAAACACTGTCGAATGCTTTTTCTATGTCTAAAAGAGCAGCTCCAGTGGAATAACCTTCAGATTTGTTAGCTCGTATCATATTAGTAACTCTGAGCAATTGATGAGTTGTGGAATGCCCATGGCGAAATCCAAACTGTTCATTTGCAAAAATTGAATTTTCGTTGATGTGTGACATCATTCTGTTAAGAATAATTCTCTCAAACAGTTTACTTATTGAAGAAAGCAAACTGATTGGTCGATAACTTGAAACTTCAGCTGGGTTCTTATCCGGTTTTAAAATGGGAGTAATTTTTGCATTTTTCCATAATTTGGGAAAATATGCAGTTTTGAAGCAGCAATTGAAAATTTTCACTAAAAATTGCATTGTGCTCTCAGGGAGATGTTTGACTAGTATATTAAAGATTCCATCGTCACCAGGTGCTTTCATATTTTTAAAATTTTTAATAATTGATTTAATCTCATTAAAGTTAGTTTCAATTATTTCTGCAGGTAAAAAATTCTGGGAAGAAATTAAATCAAATTGATGTGTGACTTCATTTTCAATTGGACTCACAAAATTCAAATTTGAGTTATGAACACTCTCAAACTGCTGAGCAAGTCTTTGAGCCTTTTGTTCATTGGATACAAGAAAACGTTCACCATCTTTTAAAACTGGAATAGGCTTTGAAGGTTTCTTAAGAATCTTCGACAGCTTCCAAAATGGTTTTAAATATGGTTTCAATTTTTCAACTTTAGTCTCAAAATTTTGATTTCTCAGAAGAGTAAATCTATGTTTAATCTCTTTCTGTAAATCTTTATAAATAGTTTTAAAAACAGGGTCACGAGAACGTTGATATTGACGTCTGCGGACATTTTTCAAACGAATCAGAAGTTGAAGATTTTCGTCAATTATTGATGAATCAAATTTCACTTGAGCCTTTGGAACAGAATAATTCCTGGCATCAACAATTGCACATTTTAATGCTTCCAAAGCGGAATCAATATTCACTTCGTTTTGCAAATCAAGCTCATTATTGAAATTTCTCTCAATATGAGTTTTGTATCTTTCCCAATTAGCCTTGTTATAATTAAAAACAGAGCTCATAGGGTTTAAAACTGATTCATGTGATAAAGAAAAAGTTATTGGAAGATGGTCAGAATCAAAGTCAGCATGTGTGATCAAATCACTACATACATGACTTTGATCTGTTAGCACCAAATCAATTGTTGAAGGGTTTCTTACAGAAGAAAAGCATGTAGGACTATTCGGAGACAAAATAGAATAGTATCCTGAAGAACAATCATTGAATAAAATTTTGCCATTGGAATTACTTTGAGAATTATTCCATGAACGATGTTTAGCGTTAAAATCGCCGATTATGAAAAATTTCGAACGATTTCTGGTAAGTTTTTGTAAATCACCTTTAAAATAATTTTTGAGCTCGCGTGTGCATTGAAATGGTAAATATGCTGCGGCAATAAATAAAATCCCAAGTTTGAACTTCAATTCCCAAAGTTTCAATAACTTTCGTCTCAAGGTGGGGAAGAGCACGATGTTTGATTCGGCGATGAATAACAATTGCAACTCCACCGCCGGAACCCTGATCTTATCATATCTTTGAACCACGTAATTGGGATCATATTTTTATTTTATGTTAGGTTTCAAAAATGTTTCAGTAATAATTGCAATATGCACATTATTTACTGTTAAAAAATTAAAAAGCTCATTCTCATTGGCCTTCAATGAGCGAGCATTCCAATTTAATATTTTAATTGTTTTATTTAAAATCATTGCTAAATTTTAAATTAGAAACAATTTTAATAGTAAAATTTGTGCCTATTTGAATGGCTTCAAACATTGATTATGCCTGCAACATGGCGTTCATAAGATCGAACATTGCCTGTTGCAAAAAGAAAGTTTACCTGCCGTAATAGGCCCCAGGCAGTTGACATTAGAAAAAATATTTTCGGCAGCAATATTAGGTGGAGTGATAGGTGTACAATTATTTTCTAGCGTGTTTTGCTTACCCATATTAACGGTCATTTTCGAACTACCAACACTAGGCGGTATAATGTTCGAACTACCTGTAACCTGTGCATAAGTTAAACGGGTATGCAAAGGAGTAGGTAAACTATGCGTCACTGGTACGCTTGGAGAATTTTGTTTTGAAGTTGGTTTTAATTGAGAAATTGAATTTTGTTTACCTTGCCTTGCCTTAACAATTGCTAAACGGACTGGGCATTGTAAAAATTTGACATATGGTTGCCGTTACAATTCGCACAGCGAAAATTTTTACTCTCTTTCACAGGACATGTCTCCACAATTAAGACATTTTTGGTCCATGTTACAGAATTTGGAACCATGGCCATAACGTTGGCAAGTACGGCATTGGGTGATATGCTTTTCACCTCCGCCATACTTCCTATAAATTTCCCACTTTACACGCACATTATACAAAGCATGTGCTTTTTCAAAAAATTTTAAGTTGTTAACCTCATTGCGGTTAAAATGAATTAAATAATTAACAAGGGAAATTCCAGTTCTCTGACTGTTTTCGCCTCGTGATTTTTGTTTCATTAGAATTACTTGGGTAGGGGCTATGCCAAGTAATTCTGTTAAAGTAAGTTTGATCTCATCAGCGGTTTGATCGTTGGTGAGACCTTTCAAGACAACCTTGAACGGCTTGGCGTTCTTGGTGTCATATGTAAAAAAAATTGTACATCTTGTCAGTTGAATACTGAACAAGACGATCACGACCCTTTACTGAGTCGGCTAATAAGCGGCATTCACCTCTACGGCCAATTTGATAGGTAACTTTAACGTCAGAAACAAACGTTGAAAGTTCCTTTTTGAATATATTAAATTCAGAAGAAATAGTTACCACAATAGGTGGAACTTTCTCCTTTTTTAAAGATTTTATATTTTGTATAGTTTCATTATTAATAACTTCCATTTCACCAGCTTCTTGCTCAGGCAAAATATCAAAAGGATTGTCACTACAGACACTCGAAGTGTCAGAAAGAGATGCCTCTCTTTTCCTCCCCGCAGCGATGCGAGGTTTCTTTTTCCGTCCAGCCATTTCAGGTGATACGAAAAAAGTTAAAACAAATGTTAAATTCAAAAGTAGGTAGTCTTGAGAAAGACTGATGGGAAATAACTTTCAGGTAATCTTTAAAAGACACACTGACAAAACACAAACTTTGAAGCTATAGGCAGTCAAAGACCAGTCCACAAGCAACCGAAAAAACGTCTGATCTGTAGGACAGTTCAAGACGCACTCTAAAGCTAATATTTCTAATGCAGTCATACTTACCGATTCCCAAAGCGCGGCAGAACTCCTCAAAAATACAATATTTTCAGATAACTACATTATTAGTGATATTTTTGAAAAAGTCGGCAACTCCCGAATAAAAAAAAAATCATACAGTGGATACCAGGGCATATTAAACTAATAGAAAATGACAGGGCTGATCATGCAGCCATGAAAAGAACAACCACAAAACTATAGACAAATTTGCAGTAACCAAGGAAGACACAATACTGAGCTTAAGAAATGAACTATATTGTATATAGAACCAAAGATATAAAACTATTTCTGAGGAAAAGGGAATTCACCACTATTCATTAATGAAAGAAATGGAACGAAAACCATGGTTCTACAAAATTAACTTACCTACAAAATACATTATCACCTTATCAAGACTGCGAACATGACATACAGCAACTGAAGACCGACTTTATAAATGGAGACTGACACCAAATGACCAATGCGATCTCTGCAATGTGACGGAGAACGTTATTCACATTCTATACCACTGCCGTAAATATAATAATGTTAGGAAGAAATATCCGATAATTGAAAATAATCAAGACCTAATTACATTCTGTGCCGAACACGCATCAGTATCTGACGTGTTTGGTGATCGCTCCGATAGAATATAATACGAAAGACGTGTAAGCAAGTTCTGGCATTGTTTGCCTGGTCGAGTCTCTTAATCCGCGTTCAAGGTCGCCCGCCTTTGTGCAACTTTTTCGCATCGCAGCTGCCTACTGGTGTGTAAGCCGATTTGGCTGTTGAGTGATTTGTGCTCCGGCAGTGGACAAGAATTTTAACACAAAGGAAAAGGAGAGAAAGGAAAAAGAAGAAGGTACGTGATTCTTGTCTATAAAGCTAGCGCGCTAGCTAAGCGCAATGGATGTAGATCCCTCAACCTCTGATCTCCCTTCTTCGAACCCTCCCGATCATGTCCTTCCCACTCAATCCCTCTCGGTTGCTGATGCAACCACCCCTCGCCCCAGGCTCTTTCCGGACGGATCTCAGAGCAGCTATACTGTTTTCTTTCGGCCAAAGGCAGGAGCGAAATCAAAACCGTTAAATATACTGCAGATTTCCAAAGACCTGACGAAGGGGTACAAGGCCGTGACCGAAATATCCAAGGTCAGACCGAACAAGCTCCGTGTCGTGGTCAGTAACCTGGAACAGGCCAACGCTATAGCTTGCTCTGAGCTCTTCACCCGCGAGTAACGCGTGTATATAACCGCACGAGACGTGGAGATCGACGGTGTCATAACCGATTCGAGTCTGTCGGTCGAGTGTATTTTACAAAGTGGCTTCGGTTGCTTCAAAAATTCTTTGTGCGCCGATGTAAAAATAAAGATTTTGGACTGCAAGCAATTGCGGTCTGTATCTCTCGTCAGTGTACACTCCGTCAGACTCGTTTCGAGTTACGTTCGCCGGATCTGCATTGCCTAGCCACGTCTCGATCCACCGGGTTCGTCTCCCTGTGCGGCTCTATGTACCCCGCGTCATGAACTGCCTGAATTGTAAGCAGTTAGGCCATACCGCCGCTTACTGCTGCAATAAGGCACGTTGTGGCAAGTGTGGGGAGAATCATGCGGATGATTCCTGCAGTAAAAATGCTGAAAAATGCATTCACTGTGGGGAAAATCAGCATGAGCTGCTCGACATGTATATGCTGCGCAGGGATAAATTGAAACGGTCTCTTAAAGTGCGTTCAAAGCGTTCTTACGCTGATATCACATCTGTTCAACTGAAGAACCAAAAACGAGACAAAATCTCTTTATTTTAAGTATCGACATCTAGCGGTGGAGAGCATGCATTTTACACTCGAAATTTCATTACGCTTATATTCCATTCATTCAACAAAAGGACTGTATGAGCTCTCGCCGCTTTTTCATCGAGAGAATCCTTTGTTCTCCCCGGTACTGGTATGGCGAGGGTGCCTTTTCATGACAAACGTACAGTACCACCCGCATGCGTGCAACGGTTTTTATGTAGATATATTTTTAATGAATTTCATTGTTGCCCAAGTTGAAAACTGAATATCTTGACTAACGACAATCAATTTTTACATTGTACCTAATGAAGTAAGCAGTGTTTGTACAGCGCGTCTGATATGCATTTCTAGCAATGTTAGGTATAAAAAACGGTACGAGAAATAAATATTGTCGTTGATCGAGAAATTCGGTTTCCAAGTCCAGAAGGAAAATATTCAACTAACAGGTTAAAATAGTTTTAGCAGTCGTGAGGTGTACGATCCAACAAAATTTGTTAGACAATGATTGAATGGTTGAAAGATTTTTAGTGTAATTTGTTTCATTGACGTTGATTGTGAATTGTTACTGAATTTCCACTTTAAAGATCTCTTGAATGCGATCCTGTCTTAGCTTGATTTTGCTAGATTCAACTATTCAAGATCACCTTTTTGCCTGGACATTAAAGCAAAAAAAAAATAGTATTTTGGTACATGTTCAAACTATTGGAGCGAACTGTACGAACGATGCACTGTAAAATCAATGTAGGATGGAACAGCAAAAAATGAATGCGAAAGCTTGGGCACCGATTTGCTGCAGAGTTTTGTTCGAAGTTGCATATCTGTTCTGTGCTGATATGCTAAAGAAAACCGTTACCACCTCTCCCATAACATCAAACCCCTTTGATCTGTTGTCCTCTGATGAAACCGATTCTGACGATTCACCAGCGGGAACATCTTATGCCAATCCTGGGGAGTCTAGAAAGAGGAAAAATATTTCCTCTCCTAAGCTCCCCCGAAAAGGTCCTAAGATTTCCCAAAGTGGAATGAAAGGTACAAACAAACCAAACAGTGCTGCGGAAAAACCGAAGCAAACTCCTCCTGGGCTTGCAAATTTAAAGTACCAGAAAGAGTTCCCAGCACTGCCAGGAACATCTAAAACCCCAGTTGTTCCTTTTGCACATCCAGTAGATGAAACAAACTCTGGACTAGTGAAATTTTCTGACATTGTGGACTGGATTTTTGAAACTTTCAATGTACCCGATCCAATTAAAATTTTTCTTACAGCATTCCTCCCAACAGTTAGATCATTTTTGAAGCAGTTGACTGCCCAATGGCCCCTCCTTGCAGCGATTGTATCCTTCGATGTCTAATTCATCTGCGTATATGAAAGATTCTATCTCTGTCTTACAGTGGAATTGTAGAAGTATTTTACCAAAAATTGATTCGTTTAAAGTTTTGATAAATAAAAACAAATGCGATGCATTTTCCCTTTGTGAAACTTGGCTTACTTCGAATACTGATCTCAACTTCCATGATTTCAATATTATTCGCCTTGATTGAGACACACCATATGGAGGGGTACTTCTAGGGATCAAGAAGTGCTATTCTTTTTATCGTATTAACCTTCCCTCGATTCCAGGCATTGAAGTTGTCGCATGTCAAATGACAATACAGGGTAAAGAGCTTTGTATTGCCTCAATATATATTCCCCCCAGAGCACAGGTTGGGCAACGGCTGCTCTTTGATTTAATAGAACTTCTTCCCTCGCCACGTTTGATTTTGGGAGACTTCAACTCTCATGGCGTGGCTTGGGGTTCCCCTTACAATGATAACCGCTCCTCTTAATCTATAACCTTTGCGATGACTTCGACATGACTATTTTAAACAATGGTGAAATGACACGTATCCCGAAACCTCCAGCGCGCCCAAGCGCTTTGGATCTATCCTTATGTTCGACGTCGCTACGGTTGGATTGCACATGGAAGGTAATCCTCGATCCTCACGGTAGCGACTATTTGCCTATTCTTATTTCAATTACTAACGGGTCAACTCGCATGCGACCAATTGACATTCCGTATGACCTCACACGGAATGTCGATTGGAAATTATACGAGGAAATGATTTCAAAAGCGGTCGAGTCGATTCAACATCATCCACCACTTGAAAAATACAACCTCCTCGCGGACTTGATTCTCGACGCCGCGATGCAAGCCTAAACGAAGAAATATCCCACGTAACGATCAAAGCCTTCTGTTTAAGCCCCCTTCTTTACAACTTTTATGTAAATGACATCGACGAATGTCTGGCAAATTCATGCACGATAAGACAACTTGCAGACGACAGTGTAATCTCTGTTACAGGAGCCAAAGCTGCCGATTTGCAAGGACCATTGCAAGATACCTTGGACAATTTGTCTGCTTGGGCTTTACAGCTTGGTATCGAATTCTCTCCGGAGAAGACTGAGATAGTAGTTTTTTCTAGGAAGCATGAACCTGCTCAGCTTCAAACACAATTAATGGGTAAAACGATTTCTCAGGTTTTGGTACACAAATATCTTGGTGTCTGGTTCGACTCTAAAAGCACCTGGGGTTGTCACATTAGGTATCTGATGAAAAAATGCCAACAAAGAGTAAATTTTCTTCGTACAATAACCGGATCATGGTGGGGAGCACATCCAGGAGACCTTATAAGGCTTTACCAAACAACGATATTGTCTGTCATTGAGTACGGGTGTTTCTGCTTCCGCTCCGCAGCAAACACACATTTGATCAAACTGGAGCGAATACAATATCGTTGTTTGCGTATCGCCTTGGGTTGCATGCAATCGACCCATACGATGAGTTTGGAGGTCTTAGCTGGAGTACTACCATTGAAAAACCGCTTCTGGAGCCTGTCTTCTCGTATTCTTATCAAATGTGAGGTCTTGTACCGTCCTGTGATTGAAAATTTTGAAAGGTTAATCGAACTTAATTCTCAAACCCGTTTTATGACATTGTATTTCAATCACATGTTCCAAAATATTAACCCTTCTTCGAATATTCCAAATCGTGTCAACTTATCAAATACTTCGGATTCTACCGTGTTTTTCGATACATCCATGATAGAAGAAACTCGTGGAATCCCGGATCATTTACGCGTGCAGCAGATCCCCAAAATTTTTTCCAATAAATATCGAAACATCAACTGCGACAATATGTTCTACACTGACGGATCACTTCTCGATGGGTCCACTGGCTTCGGTATTTTCAATAACAATTCAACCGTCTCCCATAAGCTAGATAATCCTGCTTCTGTTTACGTCGCAGAATTAGCTGCGATTCAGTACACCCTAGGGATAATCGAAAAAATACCCACGGACCATTATTTCATCTTTACGGACAGTCTCAGTTCCATTGAGGCTCTCCGATCGATGAAAGATGTTAAGCACTCTCCGTATTTCCTGGGGAAAATACGGGAACATCTGAGTGCTTTATCCGAAAATTCGTTTCAGATTACCTTAGCGTGGGTCTCTTATCACTGCTCGATACCGGGCAATGAGAAAGCGGACTCTGGCTAAGGTGGGCGCAACAAACGGTGATATTTATGAAAGACCAACTGCCTTTAATGAAATTTTCGCACTTTTTTTTTACTCTCGCTTATTTTCCGTCGGTCTAGCTCCGCCACTGTTGTGGCCAATCACCGACGCCCAGGGAGGCGACTCCACACCCAGGACCCTAACTCACGACCCGTTTATTGACGGACCGGCGCCAACGGCTTTACTTCCTCATGCGATGGAAGGCGTGATCCCAGAGATTTTTCGCCTCAGAAAATCTCCCGGTGTCGGCTAGGATTGAATCTAGGCCAATTGGGTTGGTTGTGAGTGGATCACGCCACCTCACAACCATCGACACCTATGTCGGCGGTGGGATTCGAACCCAGGCGTCGAGCGTGGTTGGCGGAGACGTTACCAACCACACTAGGCCCCCGCTCAAAATTTCGCACTTGTACGTCAGAATACGATCATCAGTTGGCAAAATGCTTGGACCAGAGGGGACTGGGAAGGTGGTTACATTCCATAATCCCCAAAGTGTCGACGAACCCGTGGTTCAAGGGGTTGGATGTAGGTCGGGATTTCATTTGCGTGATGTCCCGGCTTATGTCCAATCACTATAAATTTGACGCGCATCTTCGTCGTGTTGGGCTCGGGGAAAGTGGTATCTGTGCCTGTGGTGAAGGTTATCACGACATAGAGCACGTTGTTTGGTCATGCCCTGTACACCGTGACGCCAGGTCTAAATTAATAGCTTCCCTGCAGGCCGAAGGTAGGCAGCCGGCTGTTCCTGTTCGTGATGTCTTGGCGAGCCGTGACCTACCTTACATGTCCCTTATATACGTTTTCCTGAAATCGATCCATGCCTTAGTCTAGTCCTATTCCCTTCCACCTACATCCAGCCAAACGACAAGAACACTTCAAGACCCCGGATCCGGAAACCGCAACAAGACCCGCACGATACTCTCAGAGCCCGAGGGAGACAACCCAATATGCCAGTCCGTAATATCTTGGCCCAGCAGCGGAACATATTCAATATGCTGCTTACCTATAGTAAATAAAAACCATCAAACAACAAACCAGTACTTTAATGCAAAACATTCTAGCTTTAAGTTAGATTTAGTTTCAGCTCGTAGTCGGCAGCGAGGATAAAAAATTTGCTTTTAGTTATTAAGATACTTTAGAAAGTAAGCTACCAGATATAACTGGCGCCGTTAAACATTAATTTGTATTTGTGCCGTGTCAAATAAATTATAGATGAAGAAAAAAAAGACCTAATTACAGTACTATCCAATAACCAAGTAGACGAGATCAATCAACTAGCCGAAATTATAATAAACACTTTTGACATTTTAACTACTTCGCCACCCGCTACTGAAATGAAAGAATTTTTATTACCCGTCGAGTAAATACTGTGACTCAAAGCTATTACAACAAGACTTGACTTATATGGACCAAATGGTCTGCGCCAAACAACGGGGAAAGAAAAAAACGTGAATAAGAATGCTGGGCTATTGTAACATGTCGGAAAAATTTGGATTTCGATTCGATTGGAATACTACAAGGTATACAGCCCTAGGGTTGCATGAAATAGTGACGTGGGGCTAAACATTGTAATTAGGGGATTTTTTGTTACAAAATATACAAAGTCTGCAGACAGAATCAATGTGTTTGCTCAGCGACTGTACGTATTTTTATTTTCAGCCTCCCCTGGAAATCAATTTTTGAAATATATTCAACAACACTCGAAAGAATATCATTTATATTTGGCGATATTATGCCTGTAGTGTTTTTTTTTGTGCAAACAACATGTATTTGACAAGGCACAAGCATATCGTGCTTGTTGAAGAAGCACCAAGAATTTCTCGTAATGCGTCAAAGTCAAAATTAACTCTATATCCTCAAAAACCAAATCCAATAATACTTACGTTATCATAATGAATGGTTTTGTCTTATTTAACTCTGATTAAAGCAAATCTATAATATGAATCTTATTTTCAATCTAATATGGAAGCCCTTACAAAGGTTCGTTAATTGGCAAACAGAAGAAGATATGTTAAACAAAGTTAATAACAAGTTCCAGCAAAAATCGTGGCAATCAACAATTCCATTTATGCTTGACAATTATTTTTATTTGCCTACAACTACATTCGCTGTATTACGAACACAGTATACATAGTATACATAGTACCGCTGCAGTACGAATAGAAGTGTACCGCTGAAATGTACGAATAGAAAAGTACCGCTGTTAGGTGAAGAAAAAAGAGTACCGCTGCAATCATAGACGACGAGAGACCTTCGGTTCTTTACTTCACTGGTACTGTTGCTTTTACCGGCATGTTTTCTTTCAAGACATCAGTTTTCATTAGGTTCTGAAAGCAGGTTTAAAAATTGTTCAAGAATGAGGATTGTTTCAAACCTTTCGGAAAACTTTACCTTCGAGACATCATATTAGTCTAAGCTCATGGAAGCAAAAATAAATTGTACTATTGGGACGGGGAGACTCTGTCAATTTTTATTTCGATGTTGATATAGAGAATATCACAGGGAACGGATGGTGTTCATTCACGACGTCTGTGCTAGGAATGCTCGCATGTAATTGGATCATTGTTCGCGTAAATTTGTCGTTGAAACTTTTTATCAATTCTACCGCTTAGCAATGAAATTAGAGTGATAACTAGCATATTACAAAATTGTTCTACATTTTATCTATCCAACAACATATTGGTTATTGTTATCCATCTTGTGGGTTTGTTGTTATTACCGTTTGAAATCTGACGCAACATTTGCCAGTTTCATTTCCAATTTTACAGAATGCATCCCAATAAAGTAAACAAAGACGTAGTCCCACGATAAAAGAGGAACTAGATATGGATGGTATTACACAAATTAGCAGTGTTGCTGCAGTTACTGCCTCGGCTTTCTATACCATCGATATGCCTTATATGCCGATAATCCTTGGACACCTTTTCTAGTTACCATTAATATCCTTCGTTGTTTTTTCTTTCAGTAAAACCGTTTTAAGTTAGAAAAAAATCAAAAGGGGACTATAAAAACGTGACGTAATTGAGAAGAGGGGGGTCGAGAAAGTTGTGAAAGTATGTGACAAGGGGGAGGAGGGGAAGTTTTTTTTCCAAATTTTGGGTGACATCATTAAGGGATGTCCCCCTGTTAAAAGTAAATTTGTTTTTGTTCTGGAATTATTTTTTTCGCTTATTTTCCGTCGGACTAGTTTCACCACTGTTGTTACGCCAATCACTGACGCCCAGGGAGGTGACTCCATCTAACGACTTTGCTCCATACGATCCGTTGATTAAATTACCGGAGCTCATGCTTTACTCTCTCATGCTATGAAAGGTGTGATCCCAGTGATATTTCGCCTCAGAATGTCTCCCGGTGTCGGCTAGTATTAAATCTAGACAGGTTGGGTTGGTTGTGAGTCATCCGTCGACAATAGGTCGGCGATGGTGACCTGGGTGCAGCATGGCTGACGGAGATATTACCTACTAGGCCGCCCCCGTCTCTATTTTGGAATTATTGAGTGCAATTCCACAAAAAACGGGCAACCAATTTTTGATTTGGTTGAATTTTTGCATAGTTCTTATGGACAAAGATGCCATTTTGTCTTTTGGTTTAAATTTTTGGAACACGACACGACTCATTTTTGAAAAGCTATTGAAAAATGTTATTTCGGGAAGGTATTGATGATTACAAATATTTTTAGAGCCAAAACGGTTTGTTCGATCGGTGTGACGTCTTCGGCAAAGTTGTAGATAATAAGTTTTTCTTTTCGAAAAGTTATCTGAATATGTTGTAAAAAAAACTATTTTTAAAAAAAATTGATAGAAAAGTTAAAAATTATTTGTCTAAAAAAGCTCTTTTCTGAAAAATCTATTTTTATTTAATAAACACTACGAAAGATAATCCAAACAATGGAGATTGTCCGATTATGGAGAAATCAGAGAGAAAAAAGTTATAATTTTTCGAAAAAATCCTTTCTGAAACATGTATGAAAACTTTGCATAAAGTGTCCTCTACAAACTATGTTTGATCTATCTGCAACTTTCTGCAACTCCATGAGAGTTTTAATCGGCAGATATTTGAAAAGTGAGATAACTATGATGAAAACAAGAGAATTTTGATTTCGATATGTGACAATATGGTAATTGAACAAATAAAACTAACAAAAAGAACCTTCCAGTTGGTCATGAGGTACGATGCTGGCCTAACAAGCCAGCAGTCGAAGGTTCGAATCCCGGCTTGGGAGAGACTGTTGGTGTTAGTAGGATCGTAGCGCTAGCCCCGCAATTGTCCTGTACACTTAACAGTCGGCTGCGAAGTCTGTGTAACATAAAAAAAGGGTCGATCTCCGATACGGAATGTAGCACCCCAAGGCTTTGCTTTGCTTTTTAACTATCAAAAAGAATAACTCCAATAAAAGTTCTTGTTATTTTCGTTATTATTGCATTTGAGTCACTTTAAACCGCAGTTTCCGGTACTGTGGACAACTTTTACAGAAGTTGACGTTTGGGACACTTTTGCGTTTCAGTAAATCTTATAAGACATAAATGCAATTAGTAGCCCCAGAGGCAATGAACAACTTTTCTTATCACATCAATGTGTTTAGCATAGCATAGCATATTTTATCGCCCGTGAGTGGTGCACGATTGATCAAGCTTAGCTGAAATAGCACAAAGAATGGTGTCTGGAGAATCAATTCATTTTCGGTTTTTACTGATCAATAGGAAAACTGGCCACTCCCATTGAAATTATTTGAGGAAGGAGTTTTGGTATTGTGGTTTAGTACCGGTAACACAGAAGCCAGTAAAACCGATATTTTTTCAGTACTAAAAGACCGGTATTTTAAGGGGCGAGAAAACCAACCAGAAAACCAAAAAATCAGTCACAATATTCACAAATCATTGTAAGGTAAATAAATGCTATCCATTGGTAGGTAGACGTTACAACTCACTTGACGGTGTGCATAATACATGGGTCGTTCCATATTAAGTGTCCATATCATTTGGACACGACCATCACGGATTTGGCTCAAAATTGGGGAATTATTCATACAGGTTCACTTTGAAAAATAGTTGAAGAGGTTGTTCATAAGACACGACCGCCGAGGTAACGTAGAATAAGACAGCCTGTCTTATGTCAATGTATGTCTTGGAATAGGTTTTGGAATACACTCAATTGGGGTTAATTAATTTAATAGTCTCTTTACTCCAGATGACGTTTACCTCTGTAGCCGGCACCGCGGTTTCACTTGCTGCCGTATCCAATACAAGAATGAAATTGAATTGTTTTGAGGCTGTCTTTTGTGTCAAATTGCACTAAGATATCTTAATTTAGGCAGAGGCTACAAAAAGGCTATAGACAAGGGCAAATAGTGCATTCCCCATCTATGATATAACAGTTCAAATAACAATTTTCTGCATTTTACGATAGCGTACATCCAATGTATGCCTGAAGGGCACTGGGTACTGGAATGCCACTGCGACAGTCTTAATGATTGTCTTTTGTGTCTGGCCCCGATTGCTGTGCACAGGTTACGGCTTGCTCGTACTCATTGATGGAGTAGAACTGTTTTGTTGTAAACCTGTACCCCAATTTGGTACAACATAGTTGATGAAACAAATGACCTGCTTGGGATTAGAGCTCCCTATTTGGTATGGAGTTAAAAGGTAACTTCCTAAAAAGTTGTACCTAGAGGGAGCAAGAGCTCCGCAAGAGCAAAGCAAATACTCTGAACTCTCTGGTTCAGATTTGCAGAATCGGCAGGTGTCGTTCAACACTACACCAATTTTCTTTAAATGATAAAAAGTGAGGCAGTGTCTGGTAAGATGTTTCGTGATTACGATAGCGTACATAATTTTACAACTGATTGCTGCAATTAGTAAGACTTACGCGAAAATTCTGTGATTCAGGCTCACTAGCTCAGAAATTCTTCAGATAAACTTTGAGGTTAATTGTATTTGTCAATGCCATTTATTGACAACCTAATTTTTTTTTTCAACATGGCAAATGGTTTTGAATGATTTACATTGATGATGAAATTCTACATGAGGTGATTTGTAAGCAATTATATATAAAAATTTCAATCGCTATACTGCTAGCCACACACGCTCTATAGCAAGCCACACATGCTATAAACATGCACAGACACGCTAGACATGCATACGCTATATAGCAAATCATGCACGCTATTTAGCAAGCCACACACGCTACAGACATGCATGCACAGACACGCTATATAGCAAGCCACGCAAGCTATGGACAGACACGTTAGATGTGCACACGCTATATAGCAAACCACGCACGCTATTTAGCAAGCCACACACGCTATAAACATGCACACACGCGCTACAGACACGCATACTCGCCATAAACATACACACACGCTATACAGCTAGCCACACACCTTATATATTAGGGACACACGCTACAGATATTCACACGCGTTATGTACACACATCCTATATATACATACGCTGGATGATGGTGGCTTCTCAAACCACTTGGCGGTGCGAGTCTTTTTCAGTTTCGGGTTGTATTCACCCAACGATATCTGAATTGGATTATCGCTGGTGGGGTCCAACTCAGATCGAAGAGAGGCCGAACTGAAAGAGGTAGGAACTGCAGCTAACCACCGCCGCTGTTGCCCGTTGCTGATCCACTTCGCCTACTGCCAGCGGTGTTGATGTCCGCTGCTGCTGCTGGTAAACTGATTTGCTTGAGGAGGAACAGTCTCTTATATAGCCCAAAGAGTGCATTCCCGGCTAACTAGGTACTCTATTCTGTCGTCCTTTTTAGAGAAAGGCAGCAAGCGACCAATCAAAAAGTGACATTTGCGTTTCGACAATGTTCAACAATTTTCAATATAACAATAGTTTGAACAATCAGATTACAATTTTCTGCATTTGAACAGGTGCTCAAATGGTTTTCCAATCGATTGGTGCAAAAATGACAGAAATCGGTTGGAAACTGACTGGGTTTAAAACGTTTGAAATTGGCCAATTTTTGTGACGCTCTCGATGTTTTCGGTTTTGGAATTGGATCCCTGTATTGAAATTGAGTCCCTGTAATTGTTGCCGTACGACGTATTCTACGTCAAAAATTCAATTTTTGTCTCGATTGGAATACCCTCCGTTCTGCGGGAACCCCCCTCTGTTGCATAATAACACATGTTTTGTTCAAAATTTCTTTTTCTTTTTCTAACAATTCATAGACGTAGCATTATGGGGCGGGGGCCTAGCGTGGTTGGTAACGTCTCCGCCACCCACGCTCGACGCCTGGGTTCGAATCCCACCGCCGACATAGGTGTCGATGGTTGTGAGGTGGCGTGAACCACTCACAACCAACCAAACTGGTCTAGATTCAATCCTAGCCGATACCGGGAGATTTTCTGAGGCGAAAAATCTCTGGGATCACGCCTTCCATCGCATGAGGAAGTAAAGCCGTTGGCGCCGGTCCGTTAATCAACGGGTCGTGAGTTAGGGTCCTGGGTGGAGTCGCCTCCCGGGCGTCGGGGATTGGCACAACAACAGTGGCGGAACTAGACCGACGGAAAATAAGCGAGAATAAAAAAAATAGACGTAGCATGCTCGAAAGTGCTGATAAATGATTTTCAAAGAAAATTAATCAAAAAACCCTGTAAAAAATATATTTTTTGATTTTGGTTTAAACCAAGCCTAAGATGCGTTCGTAGTAAGCGAGTAAATAAGTATCGTTATTGGTGCATTCTCTTTGCCTTCCTTCTTACGATTTATTTCTTGTTGTTAGTGTACACCACAACATGTGGTTCTCAATGTGCACAACTCGGCATATGAAGTTATTCGAGAAATGTACTTATAATAACCAATCAACAGGATCAACTCATGATCATTCGGCTGACGAGCGATTTGCTTCACTTCGGTTTCGGCTTCACTGGCTGATATAGTCTAATCGTGTATCTATTTTCTTCGCGAAACCAATCCACCAAACAAGTAATTAATTGGAGATTGAGAAGATTCAAGTTTGTTCGCAATCTGTACAGATCATGAGTCATGCAGCTGAAGATAAAGCGACGATTGAGTCATATTCGTCACTTTCCATCACTGTTATGGGGTTGATTCGGCTTTCTTGATCTTAAGGAATCAAAACTGCTAAATTTCGTTTATCCTAACCTTTCGCTTTTGGTTAAGGACTTTTTCAAAGGGTATCATAATTCAAATTAAGCATTAATACAATACTAACTTACAACACAAAATTCTAAACCCATACTTTAGTCTGCCGTTTTTCGTTAACAAACATTACTTACCAATGGTCGGAGGTTATATTCATTTTTTCGGTTTTGGATGAGCCTACATATATAAAAGTAGCACAAAACCATAATTTGAACGGGCATATCATCTAGAAACATACATAAACTTAAACTTGAACATTCACTTGGCGGAAAATTGATCACCCACTAAACTTGAACGGAATATTTAGAATGGAGAGTGAGATTCTTAATGGTGAGTATGATTGTGGATCTGTGCTCAAGCAACAATTGAAACATAATAAAAATACTACAAGGTATACAGCCCTAGGGTTGCATGAAATGGTGACGTGGAACTAAATATTTTAATTACTGTAACAGACACAATGAATTCGTTTGTTCAGTGATTTACGTATTTTAATTCTCAGCCTCTCCTTCATTTTTTCAGAAATATATTTAATTACACTCGAAAGAACTTCATTTACGCTTAGTAATGTTGAGCCTGTAGTTTTTTTTTGTGCAAACAACATTTAACAACAAACCGAAGTTAAAGTTTAAAAAGATTCATTTCTGTTTTTTGCTTCACAAGTTTGTTTCATTTGCCAACAATTACACAACAATAACATTCACTCGACTCGATTCACGGAGACAGATAATATAAGTATATCATTTTATTTGTAAAAGTAAATATAAAAGAATATCTAACAATGTTAAAATGTAAAAAAAGATTCTGAATAGATCCTAGTTAATGGACAAAAAATTCACAAGCACTCGTCGGCTCTTACTCTTCTATAAATTAATATTCTAGGAACTTACTCGTTCGATATTATGTAGGTCACGATTATTTAGTGAATATCGAAGATAAAAATAAATAAAAATAACTTAAAAGCGTTGCAAAAATGTTCAATGCTTGTTGAGTAATTTATGGTGATCATATTCATGAGAAAAACTTTCAATCACCAACAGTAGCAGCATTGCAGTTTCGATTGCACGCGAAAAGAAGTCGTGCCCACTGCAATGATAGACGACAAGAAACTAGCCGCGCTCTGCTCCACATATACTCTACGATACTGTTGTATTTACCAGCATGTTTTCTTTCTAGACATCAGTTTCTATTACGCTCTAACAGCAGGTTTAGAAATTGTTCAAGAAAAGGGGTTATTCCAGACTTTTCGAAAAACCTTTGCCTTCGAGACATCAAATTAGTCTAGGTTCATGGAAGCAAACATAAATTGACCTATTGGAACGGAGAGACTCTGTGGTTTTTTTTTTTTTTTTTTGGATATTGACACAGAGAATATTACAGGGAATGGTTGGTGTCTATCCATGTCGTCTGTGCTAGCAATTCTTGCATGTAATTGGGTCATTGCTCGCGTAAATTTGTCCTTGACACTTTTTATCGATTTTTACCGTTTTGCAATGAAAAAATAATGATAACTAGCATATTACAAAATTGTTCAACATTTTATCTGTCCAACAACATATTGGTTATTGTTATCCATCATGTGGTTATGCTGTTATTATCGTTTGAAATGGTGATCATTTGTTACACTAACGAAATTCTGAAGGTTTCAAGAAACATCTTTAGTTACTATGATGAAATTGTAAAGATACAAGCAACAACTCAAGTTGCATCGCTGCTTCAAAAAACTTTACGCCAACAACGTAATTCGCGATGTTAAGTTTGTTGTTAAAACGTGTAAACGGCTACTGGATAGATTTAGTGAGCGGAGCATATAAGTTGCCAACGTGATTCTTGCGAGATACACAAAACAATACTTCTAAAAGTTGCTGTCATGTTTGCAAGCTATAGAACAGCAACTTTTGTTCGATCGTTCGCCCTGTATTTGTTTTCGAGATGAGGTTGAATCCGCGTTCTAACTTTTTGCTGAGTTTAATACTGATACAATATCGCACGCTTAGCCTTGGGACTAATAACGGTCTCGATCAACTAGATTAGTTGAGAGAATTCGTTATCGATATTGTGTTTGGCACATTTTGCATGTGTAGGATAAGTACAACGATACACCGTCCCCCAGTGCTGAGTCGAGAAAATTTCCAGCTCGAAAAGATCCTCGATTCGATCGGGAATCGAACCCGATATCACAACCGTGTGGGAGAGCTAGCCGACCGACATCGCTAACCACAGAACCACGGGGACCAGAGTTTCATACTGATGTCCATGTCTTTACGTCGCAAGGCGATCAATTTACATACGTTGCATGTTGCTGCGATGATAAGGCCGTTACAAGTTTTATTTTCATTTTATGTAATCCCCCCCCCCTCCCTTTAAAAATCTTGAATATTGGAAGGGGAAAAAAAGCTCAAACCGTTTTGTTCATTTATTGGTTTTCCGACAGCATAAATGCTTTATTTAGCAACAAACAAGTCCAGTGACAGCGAGATTGTCGTCAAAAGGCAAGCGAAATAAATAATTATAATAAAGTGTTATTTTTCAACATTTATTTGAGTGCAAGTAACAAACGTCATAACTTGCACACAAACTTTGATTAAAAATATTTTTTATTTTTCGTCTCGGTGTTATTTATTTTTTGCCACCTCCTTTGCTAACTTTGATAGCCTTGGACATAAAAAGAATTCGGAATTTGTATCAGCCTAAACCTAAATTTTTTATAGAGCTTGTTGCAAATTTTATTATCTTTACAACGCAAGTGACGGTGGGTCTCCAAAACGAAATAAAATAAATTGCTTTGATTTTCACTATCACGCTGAGGTACTAAAGAATTAGAGAAGCAAAATTAAAAAGTGAGCGATAAATTTGCAAGCATTTTTACAGCAAACGCCATAAATAGTAGAAACATGAGAAATGAAATAGAATTAAATAGCCACAACAAAATGTAAATTAAATATTACCACAACACCATGTAATTGCTATTCCGTCCAAGTTGCTGTTACGATTCATCTTCGTTGCTTAAATTTGAACATGCAACATTTACCATGTTATCAAATTCCATGTATAAGTTCAAACACATTGCTGTTTCATTCTTGAAACTTGTGTTGAAACAACAAATATGTTGCCATTGGCTCCGCCTCCTGCGCTTTTTTTTTGTCATTGTATAAGAAACTGAGATGTAGCTGCAACATAGTTTCGCATAAGAATTTGTTGCTGTGATGCACAGAGTTCATAATCGAAACAAATTTTGCTTGGATGATGCTATAATCTTCTGGGCTATTTGATGGTCTGTTTCTACTTTGAGCAATCTGTGATCTGCGAGAGATAGTGTTATTGTAGGTGTGGAGAGTGCCTGCGTAAAGGGGGGTTGAGGTTGTCTACGTCTTTTTTCAGGATGCTGTCGAATAACGTCGCATCAAATTTCATACATCGTTCCTCTTGCCTGACCACCGGCAGCAGCATAAAACAACAAAAAACGAACAATCTTCCAACGCCTTTGCCGTATCAGCTATCCCTCTACTCTGATCAACCGCCTCACCAACAGAATAACACGACTACCTACTCCAACAGCAACACAAGCCACTAAAAGCTCTAAAATTATAGTACCCTTTGAAGAAGGCCTAAACGTATCGACCAAAGGCGAGGATAAACGAAATTTAGCCGTTTTAATTTCTTAAGACCGAGAAAGCCAAATCATGCCGATCACAAATATTCCGGTCGTTCTTTGTTCCATAAACATTATTGGAAAACCATGTTTTTGCGCTACAAATTGAAAAGTTTTGAATTACTTTTCATGATGAGCTATAAAATACGGGATATATATAATTTAATGGAAAACCACTTCTCAAAAATCTAAATGAAATCCCTGTTTTTTTTTTTAAATTGTGGAATTGATAACACTGGTCGACAAAAGCGGAAAAGTATTTTTTCCAGTTTGAGGTATAGGGCGAAACCTGTGTTGACCAGTGTAATCAACGCGATGAAACTAAACCATGATGTGATGAGGTGCTGGGCTCTTTGACCAATCAGCATGAGCTTACTCGGTGAATTATGAAAGTAGGTACATGCCTCCACAATCATGGGTCAGCTACAATTATGGGTCACTTTTACGCAAATACGTCTATTCTCACGAAACTGAACAATTTTCATTGGCGGTGGTATTGAAAAACGATTGAAATGATTTAATGTTGAAAATGGTACTAAAAACAATAATTCTGCTCGGTGCAATAAGTGAAGTGACCCATAGTTGTAGTAATGTCCCGTTTTGCGGTGCACAATTGTGGGTCAGTCCATATTTTGGCTATTTTTATTACTTTTGCATGAAAATACATCACGACCTAATATAATAACTTGTTATGAAGCTTTTACAACAATAAAATAACTTTTGTGATGGATTTTGATGGTTTTATAAACTAAATGATCTTAAAGGCCAAAAGTGACCCATAATTGTGTCTTTTGCTATGCAAGTACTATTTTTCTTCTTAACCAATTTACACACATCAGCTGCAGTGAAACTAATTGTCGATCGAAAATATACACCAGAACACAGAAATAGATAGTCAAATATTCGTAGGGGTAAGCGGGGTAAGACCGCCCCCTTAAGCAATTTTGTTTATAGAAAAAAAAGTTGCGGCTGCAATTTCATTTTTTCTTCGCTAAGAGGTTCTTCTATTCAATACCCGCATTTAAAAAATAAGAACTGAAATATTTTTGTTTATTTTCCAGATTTTTTTTTAATTTTTAAGATTCATTGAAAATGTGCAGATCTTTTTCATGCGGGGTAAGCCCGCCCACCAGCGGGGTAAAATCGGCCACCATTTTTTTGAGGATAAACAATATTTTTAGGGCCGAAACGGTTGATTTTATCGGTATAGTGTCTCTGACAAAGTTGTAGATGGTATTTTTTTTTTAAATAAAATATACACTGTGAAAAATCTGAAAAAAAATTTTTTTTTCTAAGTTTTAACTTATTTTGTTTTCTGATAATTCAAGTTCAAATCAATGTTTAGGTAACTTTTTTGGTTTTCAAAATAAATAGATTTTTCAGGTAACTTTGGGGTTTTTCAAGATATTGAATTCATAATATACCTATCTTCAAGCTAAAGATTTAAACTCATTAAACCTGTCTGTATGATTCTTTTGAAGACTTATTATGTATAGAAAAATACTAATAATTATTATTTCTTTTATTTATATTTTCAATTTTCTATGCTCTTTTTTTTGAAGAACAAAATTACCAACTCTATACACCAAACAAACCATCCAAAAAAAATTTCTTCACAAAATTTGAGCTATTAATATTTCTATAACTCCATGATCCAACAACCATCAAATTTTTGCTTACCTTTTGTAGATTTTACGGGCAAAAACATGTTTTTGAATAAATTTGAAAAAAAAAAAAAAATATATATATATATATATATATATATATATATATATATATATATATATATATATATATATATATATATATATATATATATATATATATATATATATATATATATATATATATATATATATATATATATATATATATATATATATATACTACTATTTTCAATTCTGCCGGAGACGTCATACCAATCAAACAAACCGTCCTGGCTCTAAAATTATTTTGGTTCATTAGCACCATTTTCAAACAGGTTTACTTTTTTCAAAAATAAGTCTTGTTAAAATATATTACTAGAAAAGCTTCAACCAAATTGAAAATGGTCGATTAACATCGAAGTCTTATGTGCCTTGATGTTGCTTTACTGATCCTGTAAATATTCCCTTTGTAGTGTCGAGGCATTTGGATCTTGAAGTAAAACAACAAGCAGTTGTATTTTTTTTTCCGCTCTGTATGCCTGAAGGGCACTGGGTACTGAAATGCCACTGCGACATTCTTGCTGATTGTCTTTTGTGGCGGGCCCCGATTGCTGTGCACAGGTTACGGATTGTTCGTACTCATTGATGGAGTAGAACTGTTTTGTTGTAAACCTGTACCCCAATTAGGTACAACATAGTTGATGAAACTAATGACCTGCTTGGGATTGGAGCTCCATGCTTGGTATGGAGTTAAAAGGTAACTTCCTAAGAAGTTGTACCTAGAGGAAGCAAGAGCTTCGCAAGAGCAAAGCAAATGCTCTGAACTCTCTGGTTCAGATTTGCAGAATCGGCAGGTGTCGTTCAACACTACGCCGATTTTCTTTAAATGATAAAAAGCGGGACAGTGTCCGGTGAGGAGTCCCGTGATTATCCGTAGGTCACTACGATTTAGACTAAGTAGCTTTCTGGCGGTTCCAGGGTTCGGATAGATAAACTGTTTGCCTTGTCTACAACCCTGTGCCTGTTGCCATTGGGATACTATTTCTAGCCTTTCCCAAGTTAATAGTTCGCTTTTGATAGCGGAAATGGACGTACCCAGAAACGGCTCGGGACCAATAAACCGCTGAGCTGATCCCTGTCTTGCTAGGTAGTCAGCGTGTTCATTACCCTCGACTCCGCAGTGTCCGGGCACCCAAAACAGAAAAACTGAATTCTGTCGGGAAAGTTCCCGTAGAGTTTCAATGCATTCCCAAACAAGTTTGGAAGCGCATTTGACGGACTTAAGTGCTAGTAGTGCTGCTTGACTGTCCGAGAATATACCGATTTTCGCATGTCTGTAGTTGCGTTGCAGACATATTTTTGCGCAGATATATATGGCATATACCTCTGCTTGAAAAACGGTGGGCCATTTTCCCAGGGAAAACGTTTCCCTGATACCGGGTCCGTATATACCAGATCCCGTTAGGGATCCCATTTTCGAGCCGTCCGTATAAAAATTGACGATGCCAGGTGGAAGATTAGGCCCTCCATTGTTCCACATAGAGCGGTTTGTTTCAATCACTCTATATGGAATATCCATGTTGGACCTAACGTCCATCCAGTCGGAGACTGTGGTTAATAGCGGAGTTAGTTTGAACTCCCTAAGTATGCGAAGGTGGCCGATTTGGTCCCCTTCAAGTATGGTTTTCCTCCTTTGCAACCTTAGAGCGCCAAGCTCTGCTTCCTTTTTCACATGAAGATGTAGAGGTAGTAGGCAAAGCATAGCTTCCATGGCTGCAGTTGGAGTTGTTCGCATAGCGCTGGTAACCGAAAGACATGCAAGTCTTTGAACTTTTTTGAGTTTGGCTTGCGCAGTCACTTCGTTCACCTTAGGCCACCACACTAGAGCAGCATAGGTGATTCTTGGTCGGGCAATGGTCTTGTAAGACCAGAGTGCCAAGTCTGGTTTCAGTCCCCAGGTCTTACCGAAGAGAGTTCTGCAGGCCCAGATCGCTGAGATCGCTTTCTTAGCGGCATGATCCAGTTGTGCAGACCAGTTCAGTTTCTTGTCCAGAATAATTCCGAGATATTTGACTTCATTGCTGAAGCCCAGTCTAACTCCACTCAGTATTGGAGGAGTGATGGAGATCGTCCTTCGTCTGCCGAATGGAATTAGGACTGTTTTTAAGGGGTTTATGTTTAGACCCTCCTGTAAACACCATGACATGGTGGTATTCAGAGCCGTTTGCATTCGGCTCGACAGAGTTGCGTCATCTTTACCTCTGACGATGAGGACGATGTCATCGGCGTATCCAATGACCTCGTAACCAAGCTGTGAAAGCTTGTTGAGAAG